>NW_028257672.1:0-91853 GCF_054643075.1 Acanthaster planci | reverse complement strand
CTGTCAAAAATCACTTGATTGAAATCTTCTATAGGCTTGAATAGAAATTAATCGCTGGCGTGCTCTAATTATATAACTGTTGACTACACTGCAGAACAAACTCCTTTTCTTTAAATCCTTTGATGCAATTAGGCGAAGACGGCCAAGAGATGACGACAGATACCGTCGACGGGGTGATCGGTTTGATCGTCACGGCAGCCGCTATCACAGTGACAGAGATCGTGATAGGGAGAGAGAAAGAAATAGAGACAGGGGCTTCAGAGGTAAGTGACCCGATGACCTGTCTCCCAAGCTGACAGTGTCAGTTGTGATGTACAGGTGTGGCACAAGGGGCTCCCTGCCCCCTCAAAGTTCAAAGAATGCCCCAGCCACTACTACTGTACAAGGGGCTCCCTGCCCCCTCAAAGTCCAAAGAATGCCCCAGCCACTTCTACTGTACAAGGGGCTCCCTGCCCCCTCAAAGTCCAAAGAATGCCCCAGCCACTACTACTGTACAAGGGGCTCCCTGCCCCCTCAAATCCAAAGAATGCCCCAGCCACTTCTACTGTACAAGGGGCTCCCTGCCCCCTCAAAGCCCAAAGAATGCGACATTGTTTTCCTGCGCAGTTGAGGATATTGCAGGAGTCAGGAAGGTTTCTAGCAAGAATGCTTTAAAAAATTGGGATTAGAAACACGTGACTGTTACTGAGGGAACTCATTTGAAGTTTTCAGAGTTGCAACGCTACCACTTCCACTAAATCGAAAAAGCTCTTGAATATCTTTAAGGATAGGACCTATAGACCTACAGAAACAATGCTCTTAATTTCTGTGGTTTTTTTAAACTTCCACAACATGCTTTTGATTCTCAGTAGCCAGCGGTAATGGGACACGTCTCCGAGACGGCAGATGCTTGATTTTCATTTCCGGGGCATTTATCATTCCAGGCTATCGTAGCAACAGAGACCGTCCGTACAGTGACCGTCGTGATGACCGGCGCGAAGATCGCCGTGACGATGCCGGCGGGCATCGCACACGCTCCCGGTCCCGTTCTCGATCCCGTAGCAGGTCACCAGTACCCGTCACCGGTGCCGGCAGTGTGAACAGCATAATTACTGTCGTAGGGGGCGGTGAAGGGAACCAGTCTGGCCTGCGGCCCAGGGATCGTTGCCGTGATTACGATGGTGAGTTAATGAAACCAAAAGTAGACTGGTCTTTGTTTACACCTGAAATAAACTATAAGAAGCAACCTGAGCCTTGAAATCTGTTATTGAAGTGGTGCTGTTTGACATAGTTGTTCAGCATATCAACCCGTGAACATGTGTCTTTGATTTACCCTATTTGGAGTTGATTTTACTTTAAGTCAATCACGTAAATCTAGTATACCTGCATTCTAATTGTACATGAGTACAAGTAAATTAAGTTAGCATTCAGCTGTATTCATAAATACAGGATCTAACAGTGGTCTGTTTTTATCCAGTAGAATGCTATAATAGCTTGCTTCCCTGGAATCAACTTGAGTACATGAAATTCATATGCACTCTTGTCAAACACAGGGATACATAGGTCCTCATTGCAGATGTAGTCAGTGCTTGTTTAATCTTGGTTCTAAGAGCATTTTCGAAACAAGTGCATTCGGCTTAGATTTTGGTTTTGCTGGTTCCAGTCTGAGCTTGAACATGCGGTTTCAACGCTGCTTCATAATGGCTGAAACCAGTGAAAACAAAGTCCAAGCCGAATCCACTCATTTCGAAAAGGCTCTAAGACCTTCGCAATCCTCCTCCTTTTAGCTGTTATGAATTAAGTCAAACTACAGAGGACGCTATACGAGCGAAGGTCTGGGACATTTCATTCGGCAGTACTTATGTTTACACTCTTTTTCCCCTGACTTATTGGGGGGAGCCAATCAACAGCTTGGTTTGAGCCTCCTATTGAATTATTTATGTTTCATCATGACATTACTCAATACAGAATTGAAAACAAAATGGTGTCCTGAACTCAAAAGTCAAAATATTTCTTTGTAAAATGCCATGTTTAGGTGGTTGTAATTTTCCTTCAAGGGAAGCTGATAGATCAGTTTTATAAAGACTACCCATATTCAGCTATTTCATGAGCATTCATCCAGTCATTTTCCAGTCGGGGGGGGTAAGAAATAGGCCACATCCGTGATGCTAAAGCAAGCAGAGACATACACCATCATGGTTGTGACTGTATCGTGTGCAACACTGCAAACGTTTTAAATGGCTCAAGTTTTTCGGTTATCTGCAGTCATGGCAAGTCCTTGGCTGCAGCCTGCTGCCCCTAGGAAAGAGAAGGATATTTTGTGTGTGCCTAAATCCAAGAAAACCATGTTGGCTGATGTTTCAGTGTGAAAATGTTGTGCGAAAACGTGAAGCAGGTTGAGGTTCATTTGGGTAATATCCACCGATGTGAATAATGCATATCCTACCATTGTTACCATAGTCTGTTGCTGCCCCAGATCAAAAGAAATATCCAAGACCTTCCTGTGATAGCAGTTTTTCTAAAGACAGCACCCTCTAACAGTGATGGTTGATGATCATGGAATAAGCTACAGGGAGGTGTTGGAATGGAGACTAGTGCTTGTTTTGATGACTTAGGCTATGTCCGAATCACTTGGCTATGGCTTGAAATCTCACACAACTCTATGTGAACTGGTCGCTGCCGCTACCATTGACTTGTGCATAATTTTAGTCCACAGCCAGGTAATTCAGACACAGCCTTACTCTTGTTTAATTTTTTAAATTTGGTTTATTGTAACAGAAAAAGGTTTCTGCATGCGGGGAGAGTTGTGCCCGTTTGACCACGGAAATGACCCGGTCATCGTGGAGGATGTCAACATTCTCAAGCAGCGCACCCCACCCCTGCTGCCCAGCCTCCTCCCTCCCAACCCCCACCCCCTCAGATCAACTCCCAGATGCCGCCACCACAACCAGGGATGCTGCCGCGGCCGCCCCTGGGGCCGTCTCCCCCAAGCGGGCAGGATGGCGATCCTTTCCCAGGCGGCCAGCGGCGCGGGCCCCCCCGCCCCAGCAACCACCTCCGGTCAGGATGCCCGCACCCCCCAGGGGACCCATGCTGCCCCCTCCCCACTCCCAGGGAGGGCCATTCCCAGGCGGGCCTCCTCCCATGGCGGGGGGTCCGCCACCCATGCTCAGAGGTCCACCACCCATGGGTAGGGGTATGCCACCCATACACCCCAGTCAGCCACCTCCCCTGGCCGGGGGTCCAGGCCAGCTTCCACCACCTCACATGGGCATGAGAGGGCAGATGCCTCCACGAGGACCGATGCCCCCACGAGGACCAATGCCTCCACAAGGCCCTCCAGGTATTAAACCACCTGTTAAAATTGGTTTTAAACATTCAATTAGATCATGTTGGTCACTTATCAAACATGTTACATCTTTTGCATGGAAATCTGACAACCAAATGGTAATTTTCTGCCAGCTTGACAAGTTCTTGTTGAAAGTTGAGATGTTTGCTGCACAACGCAACTTCTGTAGGTTCCCCTTATAGCACTCGTAAAGGGACCAAACTCATTTGAGCATTATATCCATAGAGAGATGTAGTCCATGCAACAGTGTTAAGCACAGTTTACACTGCACAGCGCACCTGCACCACAGAATAACATGTGCATGTCTTCTAAAACTCTATGGATTTTTACCAGAACTATTTGTATGTACGAGAGGGTGTAAAGAGTAAAGTGTTGAGTAAAATAAAACATGCAAATGCTAATTTGCAAACTGGTTTCCCTGACGGTTAAGGATCTTGCATTATGCATGTCGACAATGCGCTCATGATACACCGGTCCCTACCACTAAAAATAATGAGAATAACATGGACCAGCCAGGAGCCAATGTCCTCTACGACAGCATGAATTACGTTCAGAATTTCGACAGCCTCCCCCAAAAAACAGCCCAACACAACAGCTCCAAAACCTAAGATATTGCAGTTATTTAGTTCACAGAACCAGATTTCTCTTCATTAGTAGGTATTTCCAATTTTGCATGTGTCTATTTCGAGGTCTCATCGCACGTATCTGCAGCTGTCCAGTGAAGCGTGATTTTGTGTTGCACCATTGCCGGGCTCATGCAGCAATGACTGTCTTTTTAAATGTCATGATTAGAGGGTAGGCAGTACTTTTTTTTTTTCATTTTTGGGGTGTTTCTTTCTTTGCACTGTCTCAGGTCCAGACCACAACGAGCTGAGACCAATGCCTCGTCAGGGAGTCCACCCTATTCGCCCCGTCGGCCCCCCTCTGCATCAAGGTCAGCTTCTCCGCCTTGCTCTCCAAATTTTGCTTGTGGTGGCAAGAATATATCGGTCATTCTGTCAATTCTGGGGCCAGATTGTTGCTCTTGTCCTTGGTCCAGTTTGAATCGGGTGTCGTTCATGAACTCCAAGATTTGAAAGTGATAGAAAAATTACCTTTCTTAAACCTGCAGCTGCTATTCAAGAGATTATGTTCACGGATTTTCTGTGTCAGTCATGGGTAATTTAGATTTTTACAGGTTATGCATGAGGCAGATACATCTTTGTGAGGTGGTAAAATCACTTTGCTGGCCGGTTTTTTAAATTAAGGAATACTTGTGTAGCTTAAAAATTACAACTCACAGTGAATTTGAACCGATAGCCTGTTAGGCATGCAACATTGCAGTCGGGTCATTCTATAAATTTGGAGTCCAAAAATGTGACATTTTTGTGTCCCCTGTTACATGTGAACTGTGGAATTTGACATGGACGTATCACTGAAATTGGTTTCAAACTATTTCTAGTTGTTTGGCAGGTAATTTGAATTAATTCATCACTCTTGGAAATAAGAGACTTGTTCTGAACTCAAAAATCATAAGTCAGATGTGATGTCATAATATGAAGACAGATATGGAAATCTGCATGTGGAATCTTTCAATGGATGGGTTTCCACACACTAGACTTCCAAACCTCAACATGAAACCCACATGAAATTGGAATTTTTGATTGTGTCACCTTAAATTCACAGGACACCCACCCACCCGACCCAACCTGCCCCCTGCAACATTCCAGGAACGTGCCCCAAGAATGGACGCACCCAAGGGACGATTTGCCCCATCATCAGGTAAAAAGGATTAAGTGTAATGTTTTGCTCTGAGGATGTAGCGATCGTAGTTCCAAAAACTATATGTTGGAACTTCTGGTACCATTTTTTTGTTCTGTTCCACACAGTAGGTGTCCTCGGTAGCCTACCTTTGTTTGCGCGTGATCAGCGCAAGGAACTTAACTTCAATAGTTAATTCCCTGACTGTAGAGAGAGCAAGAGCAGTTTATCACAAGATCATGCAGGGTTCCTGTTGCCAGGAAAATGGACAAGTCTTGGAATTCCATTTGCAATTTCATGGACGTTTGAGAGGACTGACGTATTTACATTTTAATTTTAAGCATCATTAATAATGAATGATAAACGAAAATCAGTATTGGAAATCTAAATTTTTTTGCTGGACAAAATTCAACAAATGTCAGCAATTTTTGATCCACATTTAGATGAACTAGGTTATGAATTTTCATAATTAGGCAATGGGAAAGACAGGAATTTTATGGTCTAGAAAATGCATGCATTCCGGTAACATCGAGGCAAACCTTCTCATACTACTCTAACCACTCTAGTTGTCTGTCCATCCACAGACGGCCAGCCGCAGCCGGACGCATACAACCCAGAGGACCCGTCCATAGATGCCAAGCCCTATTACGTCCCACGGTCCGGCCGCAACCAGTCAGCCAACTTGAGATCGCTCATTGGAGTCCAGACAGTGCCGCTCGCTGAGCCAAAAGGTGATATACGGTGGTTCCAGTTTCGATGTGAACTTCAGTTCCTCGATCTTGAATCCTCCCTAATCTTTCCTATTCTAACCAGAAACTTGGAAGGTTTTTGTTGGCAGGATACAGGAAGGTAGGGCCCAGCCTATTACATTACCTGGGCCTGAAACGTCTTTGAAATGTTGAAATACAAAGAATGTTATACTTGTGTACTGCAGTGAAGTTTACGCCAGAAGATTCTGAAAGGTTCTCAGTCGTGCGAGAGTTAATGTCCGAAACAGAATGGAACTAAAGTTCTGCCTTTTCTTTCAGTATTTATCTTGACACAAGTAATATTTCCTTAACCAATTAATTACATATCTCAGAGTGGCTTTGCTACCATTTCAGTTCCAGCATTTGGAGGAGAAAATCTGTTCAGGACTAAGAAAAGCACAACATACTGAAACCTGGTATTGTTCATTGCAACAGATATTGAAGAGTTGGAAGCCGAAACCAAAAAACTGGACACGGGAAGTACCCGCACTGTTGTCATGGAGACACCAGAATCGACTGGCAGCCAGCAAGCCTCTGATTCCAGGACAGTCGTAGCCGCCTCCTCGTCCACCGCGAACGCGACAGGGCGCAAGAGGCCTCACGAGCCCGATACGTCCCAAGAGGGCAGCAGTGGTGCCTCTTCCTCCCCAAGCAAGACGATGACGCCGGACTCCACCCGGAAGGTAGTGAGTGGCGTCGGCAGTAGTAGTGGCTGGAGGCCCAAAGCTAAGGTCACCCACAGCAGCCGCACCCTGGAGATCCGCAAGATCCCCCGGGAGCTGAACAGCATCGCCAAGCTCAACGAACACTTCCAGAAGTTTGGCGTCATCACCAACCTTCAGGTCAGCGCCCCTGGTGACCCCGACAGTGTTTACCTAAAGGACACTCCATGCTTTGGCGGAAAGCGAACACATATGTGATTTTGTAACAGCAGATCAATTATTGCAAATTTGTAAAAGTTGAACACGTTCCAACTCAAGGGAATTTCAATGCATACCTTTCACAACGTCAAACTAGCATTCATCCAAAGTGTGCACCAGCCTTAAGGGTGCATTTTGATCATATTAGTATTGGCTAGTTCCAGGTCTCCACTGGTAACACATACACAAACACATGCAGTTCTGTTGGACTCTCCCTTAGAAGATCGATTAACTTGATATGGGTTTGTTATCAGACCATGCCACATTCAAAAGGATATTTGACATGAAGCTTTTCAAACTACTTCTGTATATCTGTCCTTTTTTAAGTTGCACATAACATTCTCAAACAGTCATAAACATGCAACTGCTTCGGCAGCTAAGAGTACAAGTTGTTCTGTTGTCTCCTAAAACTCCCCTGATAGATATTTTCGTAGACACTGTTGAGTTTATCGGCTCCCCAAAGGGTTCCAGTGTAGTCACTGTCGTAATGCCTCGTTTTACCTTGCATCTGACCTCAACAGGTTGCTTACGGAGGACAGCCGGATGCTGCCCTCATCACTTATGACACCCACCTCCAAGCGAGGGCGGCGCACAACTCCATCGAGGCTGTCCTGAACAATCGCTTCATCAAGGTGTTCTGGCACAACGAGAATGCCGGGCAGGTAAAGAAATGGAATTCCTTGGTAGCCCTTTAATGCTGCCCCTTCAGACATTTAGGCTATCTGCAGCCAGGCATTGAGTCGGCTAATAACCCTAACCTTCCCCCACCACACAGAATTAAACAGTAGTAAAGTGTTTAATTCTGTGGGGATAGGTCTGGTAGGCCCATAACAGCTGGCTTTTGCATTGGGTTTGGCATACCTCAGAAAAACAAAGTCCAACAGCCTCCATGTACAAAGTTCTATATAAATGTTTAGCTTTGTGTGAATGAGAAGGTTAGGGCCAGCAACCCTTGGGGGTTAGGGTTAACTTCCACAGAATCCAACAAAAGCAAATAAAAAAACTAAAAATAACCATGCATAGAGAAGGCAATTAACCCAATTCAGTAACAGCATGCATGCTGGTGGTTCAGCTAGAGTGTGTAAGGTATTGGACTAGACAGTAGTTAGGCAGGAAGGCATACCCAGAGTATAATTTGCAGTCTTTCTCAAACTGAAGACCTTGCATCTTACAAGCGGTACATAACACTCCTGTAAAATATCCCTTCCTTAGCAAATACACATTTATTAATTGTTGAGAAGAATTTTAGACTTCAGAAAAAATGTTAAAGTTGTTAATAATATGTCTACTCCTCATTCAGGATGGCAGTGATGCCTCATCCCAGAGCCCAGGTCAAGGGTCGTCCAGTAAAGGCTCTGTGAAAGACAGGCTAGGAATCCCAACCAAAGATCAGCTGACCTTTGTCAAGAACCCACCGGAGACATCAGAAAGGGTAAGAGGGGGCTCTCCTAAGCCATGTTGCAGATCATCCTGGAATAGGTTTGCAGCATCGGAAGTACCAGAATTGTTGTCTTTCTTAGACAAGCGGCAGGCCCGTTGGAACTGACGATTGACCTGCAGATATTGAAGTAGACTACAGCATGTTCATGAACTTGTGTTCAAGTATTCTCAGATAAACTTACTTCATCGGTGTTTGAAGCATGCCAGGTCATGCGTAACACAATCAGATAGTGTGCATCTCCAGTTGCTTCTTAGGCGGTGAGGGACTACATGCATACGGCAACTCCGTTGTTGGTTTTCACAGGAAACTTTCTCGTGGCCAGATTTCCTTGTCTTTATAAACCATCTCCACACCTTGTCAGCCAATCATACTTTGCAAGGTTTTTGCCAGTGTAGATACAAAAAACACGAAGAGTTCATCAAACATTTCAGCTCTGTACCACGTTATGCACTGTTTGAATGGCTTTCTAATTCATTCCCCCCCCCTCCACCTTCCAGGTCGTGGTCAAAAGCACAGGCACGGGCCTGTCCAAGACCGTCTTCAACCCGGCCGCCCTGAAGGCGCCCCAGGCCTCCCTGCTAGCGGCCAGGAAGGTGGCGGCGGCCCAGGAAGCAGTGCGCAAGAAGCAAGAGGAGCAGCGCAAGCTGGCCCAGAAGAAGCAGGTGGAGATCAGGAGACAGAAGCAGGAGCTGCTGGTCAAGCTGATCCAACAGCAGAAGGTGAGGAGAGTTGGGGGGAGAGGGGAAGAAGGCACTGCACCCTGGCCGTGTTATCTCAACTCTTCAGGCGTTATTTTGCTGGGAACTCTCCTGTATCCAGTCAGCTATCAGTAAACTTACTACTCTACAGAAACCCATATGCCTTTCCCCCCCTCATACTGACGAGGCTGCTAGTGGATGAGGGAACATCTCAAAAGTTGCAGCGTTCCTGTTCCCTCTGGCATACTCCTTTATTTAACACTTTGTGTTCCCTGTAGGAATTCGCTCTCTGCCCCTAAGGAACATATGCCACTGAATTTGCATGTTCCCACACGAAGACCACTGTTCCCATTCAGGAACATACGTTACACTTAGCAGGGAATGCAGGTGTTCTCAATTGGAGCAAGCAGTTTTCTCATTGGAACTTGTGAGACGCATCCTAAGCATGAGATGCTATAAAATGTTGTCAGTATATTCCAAAATTTTGTAGCTTTATTGCCGAGATCATTAACTTGTAAGATAATAGTTTTCTTACTTCATTTTTGCTCACCAAACTTTTAGTGGTTTGCCATTTATGGAGTAGAAAATTCTGAACAAAATACTTGCTGGCGTACAGATGTGGACTTGTCCTTAGTCTGTCTTGCCATACTCGGGGGTTAGCTGATATTTTAAACTTGTATTCCATTTGCTGTGTTTTCTTTTGGGTAGTCCTTCTTGACTAAGCTTGAGGACAAGAGCTTGTCGGCAGACAAGCGAGCCGAGATCCTGAGCTTTGTGAAGAAGCTCGCCGAGCAAGTAGATGAGATAAAAAAGGCACTGGAAGCCAAGCCCTTGACCAAGTCCAAAACAGATGTAAGTGTTGCTCAACTTAGTCGCTGTTATAGCCTTAAAGTCTTGGTTTTTTGTTTTTTTTGATCAGTAGAATAAAAATTGAAATGTAATCATCGGTGAAAGAGTGTGGCGTGCAAGCTTTGTTGCTTGGTGGTTCTGAAGTTATCATGATCGACATTTTGCTTGGTCAAACCGCATTGCCATTTTATGGTAGATTGAACTGTGAAGGTATAAAAAGAAGCTTTAGTGGGTTTGCAAGAGTATTTCACTATGGGACAGTAGGATGGTTAACCCTAACTACCCCAAACCTGCCATACTTTACAGCAGGTTTTGTGAGGTTTTGGCAGGTTTGGTATCATACTTGATGAACTTCTTGTTGAATTTTGTGAGACTTGGGATGAAAGGCCCAGGGAGATGGTGTTGGATTCTGTGTGAGTTGGGACACACAGGAGTCACTGTGTGCAGTGTCTGGCTTGCTGTACCAATTGTTGGACTATGCTTGATTTTGGTACAGGTTTGGTTCTGTTTAGTGCAAGTCATCCTATATTGCATAGACCCATCCATACCGTATCACTCAAACTCCAACGGGCTCATTCTGTTGGAGTTGATCAGGTTTGGAGTTGATCAGGTTTGGTACAGTGACCTGTACATGTATCAGTTGGATTTTGTGAGGTGCAGCAGGCATTCTGGTGCAGGAGCCTAGGGGGGTTAGGGTTATTTCAGACAGCTTAAACCAGATTGTGGTTTCTCCATACGTTCTTCGTGACAAAATTTAACAAGATCCCATGGAGTTTAAAACCTCTCAAAGCATTTGTCACCTGCATGTATTTCCGACATGTTCCATTTACAATCTAAACAGGCCCAGATGCACTGTGTACTTTTTTCTGTCACAGATTTTTTATGACCGTAAAATGTAGGTTGCCATCAGTTGTTTTTTTTTGGTGTGTTCACGTTGGATGATCATTTGGGCTAACACAGGTTCAGAAAGAATTACTGGACACGGAGCTGGAGCTATACAACCAGCAGTCTGACGGAGGAGACGCTACCGAGCTCTACAGGCGAGTTGCTCAGCTGAAGAGAGAGATCAGCACACGCACTGCGTCACTCAACTACATGAATGTGAGTACTCGCCCGTCGGTTCTCACAAATTGGCATCAAGAAGAAAAACTCATCACTTTCGTTAAGATAAGGTATTCGTTGCAGCACACATTACCATGCCTTGCTTTGAAATATGGGAGGCAGGTTGATTTGAGTTTGTGGTACATTATTCCATTTTCTGTCCTCCACCATGGGTTCTACTCTTCGTAAAACTGTGCAACATGTTGAAATTGACTGCATGCCTCCCTCCAGTGTACATGTGGAAAGAGCGATTCTAGTTATGAAAGAATATTAATTATTTGAAAAATAACTGTATCAAGATTGAATCAAAACTTACATTTTGCTGCGATGGTTAAAATCTCTTCTATCACAAATGCTTGTATAATTTCATTGAGAGGGTGCTTGCATTGTGGTCATTCTTACATTCTCAGGCTGCTTCCAGAGGTGGGGCTCGTGGGCGTGGTCGAGGGCGGGGCCGGGCCCGTAGGCTGAGCCACTCCAGCACCACCATTGACAAGCGACCACGGACCCTGGGCATCAGTGGGTTTGACCCAGAGGACAAGGATGAAGTCCTGACACACTTTAGTGTGAGTATTGAGAAAGTGTCATCACCTTACCCTTTCCCCTATCCTGTCCCCCACCCCTTCTCTCACCAATCCCCTTACCCCTTTCCCCACCCCTCTCTAATCCCTCCCCTCATCCCTTCCTTATCCATTCCCCCCACCGTTTTCTGACCCATTTCTTCTATTTCCCTCAAAACAGCAGTTTAATTGTACCATTTTTTGTGTGTGTGAGGTAAGGTCTTTTTTCACAGATTTCAAAATGTATTGTCACTCTAAAGCCTTAATATTTGTAGAAAGTAACAGCCGACAACCTTCTGGTGTTTGTACACTGAGTTGGGAAGTTTGCGACTGCTTTCCCTTTTGTCAAAAAAATCAAGAGAAGAACATGTTTTGATATGTTGTGATTCACCAACCAGAATTAGAAGCCAGTACTGCGGTGGCACAACGCTTGTGGACAGGTGGTGCGCACGTGTTACAATGCCTCTTCAACCAATAAGATCTCATGATTTGCCAAATGTATGCACGCGCCCAGCTGAGGAATGCGTGTGAGTGCAGTGCCTCTGCAGTTACGGCATCTAATACAAGGTTTTTTTCAATTTTTAAAGCTCCGCCCCCCACCAGTGAGTAAAACAGGCTCAGATATTGCTTAGCCCTTCCACCAGCAAATGCCTCACGGCTGAAAATTCTTTGTAGGCTGTGCAGACTCTTATCTTTCCTGTCCTGATGTCACTTTTATTGTCAGGACCTCGGCGAGATAGAGAATGTTGTCTATGATGAGGCCTTGCACACGTACGTCATTGGGTTCAAGACAAGAAAAGAAGCTGAATTCGTGAGTGTTTGATGAGGAAATCAAAGTGGGATGAAAGGATTACAAATGAGTGTCAAATCACCTGAAACCTAGATATTCATAATTGACTTATCAAACTGACCAACCCCAAAAATATGCAATGGTGACTGTGACTCTAAACCTTCAACTTCCTTTGGTAGTGGCAGCAGTTGGTTCCCATAGAGTTGAGTGTAATTGCCAGCCGCAGCCACATAGTTCGGACATGACTTGTCTCTTGCATCAACGTGCGAAATTTCCTTCTTTCTGAGCCATTCCTAGGCTGCAGCTGCATATGTTATCTAGAGCTAGGTCTAGATCTTTGCCTGTTGGAAGTACGCAGGGATGTGTTTACAGTAGACATAGCCATAATTCTGGAGGTCTGATTCAGACACGATCTTACTATCGGTTGCTTTTATCACTGAATCCTTTCTTTGGATTCGTATTTCTTCAGGCTGTAAAGAAGGGAGGCTTATTCAAGGACCGGCAGTTACAGATGGTGTGGCACACCCCACAACAGACTCCCCTGGCTGGGGAGGCGGAGCCAGATGTGGAGGAGGACATCATTGAAGTGGGCGGAGAACTGGAAGATGATGAGGTTAGTCAAATCAGCATTCATGAATATTCATTTGACATTCTTAGTCATTCTGTTCATGACTTGACAAGGCATTGGAGGTATTGGTCATCTGCAAGTGGATAGATTATTTTCTTGTCAGTGGCTTACTGTAGAAGAGTCATCTCCATGTCATGAATATTCATATTGTTGATGCTAATATTTATTTTTTGAATTGATGCGTCACCAGAGGCAATTTGATTTGCCATCTTCTTATGAATTATATTTTCATCGATACTCAAACTTGGCAGCGCCCCAATTTTAAAATAAAGACCAGCTTTTCAACATTTGTTCTAATCTTTGCCAACAAGAGCAGGCACATGATTGTTAATTAAATTAACAGTAAGTGTGATAATCATAAGACAAACCTTGTTAAGTCGGTGAGTTGTAAAAGAAGGATCATAATTTGCTTCACAAATTTGCAATGCCAAATATCATTTATATGTTTCATCACAGAAGTTTGCCAAGTTGATGTCAACAACAATTGGAAATCTGTTCTTTTCTTTGTTCTACCATATTGTTATTTTTAAATGTTCCAACATAGTTCTGTTAAAGGTTTTGTCATTCCCGAATGGGGAAGATCAGATTCTATTTGAAAAGTTCGGATCAAGATGATATTATTTTAAGCACAACTGAATTCAGTTCTTCCGATTTAAACAAATCACTAGTTTCAAACAAAATTTACCTGAAATTTGTTTACATGTGATTTTACTCCAGCTGTGAGGTGTGAATTCCGTAGAAATGTATTTTGAAGATGGGCCTGGGTATGTGATAATGCATTTCTCGTGAAGGCTTGATCGTACTCCTTACATCTGGACTGGACATTGAAATGTGCTGATTGCTTTCATCCCACAGGATCTGGATGACATCAATGAAGACCTCCTCCTGGAGGACGATGAAGAAGACGACGAGGATGCTGAGAGCCGAGGGTGGCGTCGATGAGGAGAGGAAGGGGAGGCCGGCATGCCCACAATGTCTCGTCTGCCTTCTCATCATTGATAGATTGAGCAGCATGTAGAGAAGCAGGGCATTTGTCATAAATGGATAAAACCCAGCAGGCATTGGTGGTTTGATGCACGGAGCAATTGTCAGGATACAATCCATCTCATTACGTCAGCCATTATGATCTAGTTCCCTGAACCCCACCCCCCCAACAAAAATTGAAGAAACTTTAAGACACCAATTCCTAAGTACAGACTTTTTGTACCAGGCCAATTTTTTCCCAACCTTCTATTTTGTCTATTTTCGCTTCTACCAAAAAGAAAGTTGGTTGACACTGATAAAAATCTCCGTCTTTGCCACCACCCAATGTAATCAAGGACCAGTCTCAGTGGGCTGCCAAGCAGATATCGTATTATAGTAAAAAACATTTATGTATCACTTCACGACTTATTACCAGTCACTCTCAGTGAACATCACGTGCCAATGTTAGCTGGTAACCTAACTATAAACCAAGCAGAGTGAAGTATCTTTGCATGTTGAGTTACCTTGACAGTCTGCTTTGAAGCTCTGTGGCATCGGTCATCGGTGTTACGATAAATGCCCTGACTTTTTTTCTTTTTAGAAACTATCCAAGTATTATTCCTTGCTATGTTTTAGTGTTTAGGTTTTTGATCTGGGGCTTGCTTGTAAAGTATGTATATTTCCTTCAGACACTTTAAGAGAATTCAGGCAGATGCGGTTTTTCAAGGTTCTAGACATGACACACATTGATTCCTATTCCCCTTCCAGTCTCGAGGACAGGATTTGGAAAAGCTTTCCAACAAAATATCCAAGCGTGTAAATAGAATCCTTCTAGGAACTTGTACATTTGGGTCTGTATCACATGATTGCAATTTTCAAGACTGGTCCCTCTGGACAGCCTACTTGACGATTTTATTTGAGGATTTCAAGCTTGGGAAAAATTTCCAATCAGTGACAAATTTAAGGACTAATTCAAGGAGTAGGGTTTGGTTGATATTTAACTTGATTTCTTTCGTGTTCGTGCACAACAAGCAGGAATGTTTGTTATGTTGCCTCACTCCATGGAGATTGAAGGCACATCCAGTTAATTTTTTCAAGCACAGTACGGAGGATATGTATAACTGATGTTTTCTATCCTCACAAGGATTTTTATTTTTCGATGTATAACATCTAGAACCTCCGAAACAGTCGTAGGGCCTCTGTTTTACCACTGCGTTCATGCGTTTTTAGTTTGTAGTCCTTGACTCTAGTTTTTGGTTGTTCTTTTAAATCAAGTTGGATCTAGATGGTCAGATCTTCGTTGGGTGTGTTGTGTACATCCATGGGGGAAATTTGTTCGGACAGACGAACTGATGCAGGATCAGTCAGTAATTTCAAACTTGCCTTATTGGCTCAAAAGGAGACTATGTTTGATCCTAAGGAACCCTGTATAAACAGCACTGGGTGGCCTGTTCGTGGCATCACGATTTAAAATGGAGTCATCAGGACTTTGCTCTGGCTGGTAATGATACCCCAGTCAATGTGCAACTGCAGTAGTCATAAGCCTGCGGCTTTCGTAGGATCTCATGATTTACCTGGCTGTAGCCAAGTCTTTCACACTCAAGGCTGCATCACGTGTACCTACTAGTACAAATGTGTATGGCATGGGGTGCAGCCAATCAATTTTCGTCGGAATGTGCACAAGCACACAGCTTCATGGCAGAGGAAGGAGCCATAGCCCAGGCATACGGTGGCAATAGCATCAAGTGTAAGCCAATCCTTCTCATTGAGGGGAGCCTGGAGACTATATCATTAATTGAAAAGCAAAATAGTAGACCTGTAAGTACATGAAGTGTGTGTTCAAGTGCAGAAAAAGAGATTTTCCAGTTTCCTTTTTTCATCATTGATCAGAAAACTTGCAACTGACCCTCTGTGTGCATTTGAATATACTTTTTAAAGCCCATATGCAAAATACTTGATGATGGTATCATGCATGTACAGGCCACATGTGTTATAGGGAAACTTTTGATGTGTTTGGCTCTCCTGACTGATTTTGTGCTAATAGGATCAGTTCCCCAGTGTCTGAACCTATGTGAAAAAAAAAGCCTTCTTTTTACAGATATGTTTGAAAAGAAAAGAAAGAATGCTTTAGGATTAGTTCATTTTTGCAGTCTCTTTTTAGAGAGTGTAGTCTCTTTGAAGGAAGCACTCGAGATGTAGGAGTGTGCCTTTTATGGAATGCTTTAATTTTTCTTGTCTAGTTTCATATCAAGTTTAACTGTGTGCGTCTGCACAAATTGACAATTTTGCCAGTGGAAAAAGATGCTGCAGTTTCTATCGTGGTGAAGGTTGAAAAAAATAAAGTGTTAGTCTCTAACTGGGTGTGTAACAGACCAAGGGGCACAAGGTTGACAGTTGGATTTGTCCAATCAAATTTTTTTCTTGAACTTGAAAAAGAAAACTGCCGTGTCAATTTCTGCAAACATTACTCAGTTAAACATTATTCAGTTAACATGGTAGTGGTAATCTTAGTCCTTGCATTGTATAAAAAAATGCAGTTTGTTCAAAGTATATTGTTACATCTTTGTACTCTTAACGGTAATGCATTCTTTTCAATTGTATATTTCATGAAATTCACCAAAACAGAGAAAAAAAATAAAGGGGGAAATAAAAGATTAAAAAGAAAAGAAAGAAAAGAAAAGAGAAAATGAAAAATAAAAAAAGTTAACTGGTCACATTTGAAAAGAAAAAAAAGAGGGACTTGGGATTAAAAAAAATGCACAAAGAAAAAGTTTGAAATAATTGTGGCCAGGGTCAGTTTGACGAAAAAAGAAAGGAAAAGAGAATAGAAGAGAAAATCAAACGAACACACACCAAAAAAAAAAAAAACAAAAAAAAACAAAAGAGATTGATTCCTTGTCTGGAAGACTTGTAATGTCTGACTTCACTAACGTCTCTCCGTGGAGATTGGAGGACTTGTGTGATGTCAACACGTGGTTTCAAGACACGGATTGTCTGCTGTTTACTGTCAACTCTCCATGTCATTTCAAGAAGTTGCTCCTGCCAAGCCTTCAGCCAATCCACTAATGCATCTTGACCGATGGATCTGCTATATCTGGTCAGGCCCTTTCCATGCTTTCAGGTAATCCCGTAATCGCACTTGACCAATGGATCTGCTATATCCGGTCATGCCCCTTCCATGCTTTCAGTTAATCTCCTAATCTCACTTGACCAATGGATCTGCTATATCCGGTCACTCCAACTCTTGCTCAGGTACTTCACTTCGTTTTTGTAAAACCAGCTGGACATCGCAGCACAAGTCTTCATCAAAGACCCAAGATGCCCTGCCAGCCTCACCGAGTTTTGTCTGAAGCCAATGAAGGTATGTCTCAAGTGCTTTACTTTATCTGGATATTCCCCCTTCCCCATTTGAGCCAAGCTTCGGCTCGCCCCATATTCAACATTCTGACCTTAACTTAATATTTACAGACAAGATTTTTTGGGTGAAAATTTTCAAAAATGCAACAAGGTTACTTTTATGGTTTCAAAGGACTGAGAACATGTCTAATCTACTTTGGGTATGATCAGTAACTAATAACATCAAGGCCAGTTTCGTGTTTGACAATTCTGTTTCCAGGCCGCATTCATAACCTTTGATTTCATAGCTGGGGTCTGTGAGTTCAGTGGAACACCTTTCCGATATGCAGGCTTCACTTCCCTTCTTGTCAGTCGTGTTTCATACTCCATGGGTATGTTTGAAACATCCGCTGATTTCCTGTTTGACCTTGTAACTCCTGTGATCAACATGGTGCTGTCCAGAGTTGGACTTTTGCCAGCACTTTAAAGAAAAGTTCTCACCGTTTCTGTTCACATGCTTTTGTGTACATTTTTCCTGAGTGTTTAGCAATAGCGCAACTGTCTACAGGTATGAACAATAGCCGTAAAAGAACTCTGTTTTGCATATCCAACAAAACATTAAGCGCAGCTTCAAATATGACAATTTCAGCATCTCATTTCATATGTGATCTGAGAACACCTTCCTAATGGTGAGCTTTGTCACTTTGGTGCACAAATCCAAATTGATCAGGACACTGTCCTGTTTTCAAAACTGTTTAATTCGTGATTCCAAATAACCTAGATTCATGTTGCAGACAACCTAAAATCATAAATGTAATGCACCTTAAAACAAGAGTATGTCCATATTAATTTGAATTTGATATGCACCCAAATGACAAAGCTCACCATGTGAAGGGTTTTGCAGATCATACCATGTGTGTTTTTATATAGTTGGAGGAGGTTGCAAAAAGGGGAGCAATTCCATAATTATTGACATTTTCAATTCTGACAATCCTTGAAGGCTAATTGCTCTGTGTGACCCCTAAAATTACACCTTACGCTCTTAATCCTTTTATGGCTTTCTTTCAGCAAATCTGGACTGCCGATTTGATCTGCACTTTTGGGATGACAGTTAATGACAAATTGTTGAAGTGCAGAAAAGTTGCCACACACTGATTGAATGAGAAGAGAAAAACAGCACGAGACCAGAAATCAATAATATGTGAAAGAGGAAACTCACCTTCCAAACCATTTTTCCCCATTTTCCCAATAAACTGCAACAGAACTGTAGAGCACTTGCACATTCACGCAGGTGAAGTGACAGCGGCCCTAATGCAAACTACATTCCTAACAAACCTGCAATACTATTTGTAAAAAAAAAAGCCTTACAAATAAACAAATTGTAAAATAAAAAAAAACCAAAACAAAAACCAAACAAAAAAGCACTGGCACCATGCTTACTGTTTCAGTGGATTTCCAGTGTTTGTCTTGTACAGGCTAGATGGAGATTATGAGCTGTATGCAGGAGTGCCATCTATCTTACTCCCCCCCCCCCAAGTCCCAGAGCTACGGACCGTGAAATGGCAACAGTGCAAATACCGCCTTAAGCCCAGGATGAATTCCCAAAGCAACAGGTCGGGAAATGTGAGTGGATGTTTAGTTTGACTTGTTTGTGGCTCGGAGTGGCTTTCTGTGTGAAACGAGAAAGACAGAAAGGGGGATTTGTTTTTTGGATGGAAAAAATCATCCGAGGGCAGAGTAACATCTCTCCTTTGGAAGATATACACCCAGTTTTTAATCACTAAAAGGATTTGTAGTATATCTAATCTCTTTCACAGGGTGTGAATGCAGAAAAACTGTCCAATTGTATGTGATATCTGGTCAATGAACATAAGAAGCTATCAGAGAAAAGGCTGTTGTGTAGAATTAATTGCTTGTATTTACTTTTTTTTTCATTTTTTATCAATGTAACAGGTAAAATAGTTTGCTACTGGGGGTGTTCTGGAACCTACAAGTGATAGAACAGTTACATTATATTATACAGCAGCATATCAGGCATTAAACAATGCTGTTTATAATTGATATGTTACATTACAGTGTTATATATTTATCATAGGTCATATGAAAATAGCCAGTATAACAGTGTGAAATAGGTACGCGCAACTTGATGCATCGAAAATGTGCACTGTTCATTTGGTACACGCAAGAGGAAGTGAAACTAAATTATGCAGAAATAATTCCCCAACATAACAGTCCCTGTTCTTTTGCAAAGGGAGTTATTTTAAAGGGAGTTTTATTTCATTTTTCTCTTTGGATTTGAATGATGAATTCAAGTTCCTGTCTATCAACGGGTGCATTTTTTCCCCCAACAATTACACAGGTAAAATATATGACAAAATGTGCCGGGTAACTCTCACTTTAAACATGAATAGAAGTAGTGTCTGAAGTCACTTTCGTGATTTCAGATTTTCATGAAATATCAAGTTCAGAAAAGGTATTTTTGGAAGTAGAATACATACTTCTAGTATTCACATTTCCTGTGGACGTTTCCGTCGTTATTTTGTATCATTTGCAGTAAGTTTGCGAACAGGTCCTGTTCTGAATAGGTATACAGGTGTTGCTAGTTACGTCAGTTGAAATGACAGTGACCACGAGCAGAGACTAATCACAGATGGCGTTGACTTAGATCGAAATGTTAATTCAAGCAAGACTTGCTGCCATTAATTTGCCTGTCCCTCGTGAGCGGTGGAAATCGCACAGGACTGTTGAGTGTGTGTGAGGCAACGTGTGCATTTCTTACAGGTTGTTCAGATGTACTGACCTTGCTCCCAGTGCATTAATGAAACTACTCGTGACTTTCTGCGTCGGACTTTCCAGAGAGGAAACACAGATTAGTCTGCGTGGGAAACCAGCGTGTATCGTTTCCAGAATTTCTCGGAATTAATATCGCTGAATCCGGGATCACGTATTGGCGTCTTGTGGATCATATGGGGAGACTATCATTGGTTTGGTAAAAGCTGTAGTGAAAACGTGACTTCCTTGGCTGCGATTGACCGTTGAGGTCGCTATCCATCATTGGACTTACGAGCATTCTCGACTTCACCGCCAAACGCATTTGTTTTCTTCTTTCAACAAGCCTCGCAGTGCCATTCCCAAACCAGGTTAGTCTTTCACTTTATTCACACTGTGTGTACTGGCATGCATGACAGCCAGAGTCATTAGTATTGCGGTTATTTTTGCGACTGTATTAGTTAAATATTTCGCGTCTTTCTTACAGTACCGATCAAAATGACTGAGGCCAAACTTGTAATTATGTTCATCACCCGTTATTTCTGTACGAAAAAGTTTGATGTGCAAGTTTACAATTGCTATATATGTAGGCCCTACTGTGCCATATAGGGCACATAACATCTATGTACACTCGTGATGGTAAAGGAAGGTGAAGTAAACAGATAAATGTTGAAACTCATTTGGCCGCGAGGCGACTGATGCCTGGAGATGGAACGATCCGCCGACATCACGGCGCGGCAGAACCACATTCCTGCTTTGCCCACAATATTCGTCAAACAAAAACCCAATAAATGCAGGCATCACCACGCCACGCTGTCAAGAAAGAACTCCTTGATTTGATGATCAATTTGTCAGGCTGTGGGAGGCGAAATTTGTGAGTTACACGAGGGCATATTTTGATTTGAACGCAGCACTAGGGACATAATACGCGAGCGAAGCAGACGACAGTCGCTCGCCATCACTTAGGGTGCACACAGGGGGGACTCGTTGCTGTCGCCGCGTTTCAGCCACAGGTGAGTCCACAATTTCCACCATCTGCTGAAGATTGCATCGAAACCACGTACAAGTGTGTTGGACGAGTGCTCTAATCTGTCAGGAAATGTGGAACTAACTGATATTGTCATTACATGAATACAGCATTAAGGCTAACGCGTTTCATTTTGTGTTAAGAAATTTTCACCCGTCAATGTAAACACTGTCGCAAATCAAGGTGTAATGGCGGCGTACGCGTTTCCATGGTCACGGTCCTTTAATTAAATTGCACGTAATTGTCTCCAGCGGCATCTTAAGAAAAGGTCTGTTGCGTTCATCTGCACATTTGTACCTGTGTTTGCAATGAACAGATGTCGCAGGACGAAATTGAAGCCATATCGTGGTTATGGTTGTGGTATTGATATCTGGGTAATTAGGCAAATAGGCCGATCCATTATTCTCCTTATTCATCCCTGCATTATTGTAACAGATGACTTTGCCTGCACGGGCAACAATAATGGATCATCAGCAAATCCATCTATCTGATAACTATAATGCATGATGGTGAATTCGTGACAAATGCAGTCATGTCATCTTTGTACAGTCACTCGTGTTAATGATAATGTGGGCACCAGGCTGGACTTTCTTTGGTTCCCTAAGGAGGTAGGGTACCGTATCGCCAACGGAGGGTGGGAGTCATATTTAGACTCATTTCAATCCGCTTATGTCTTCTTGCATCTTTGCATTTGTCTGTTACTGTCCCGAAATGTCAGATCATGGTCTGATGACACCCCGTCCATTGGGTAATAATAATCACAGTTCATTGCATTGGTTCAATTCCCAATGATATTTGATGGGAAGCTTTGTGTTCAGGAAAGGGTCTCAGACTACGAAGGATTGTATTTTTTGATGTAATTCTTACTCGTGCTTAACTTAATTTTATTGGGGTAAAACTACCAACGAGATTGTAAATTCAGACATAGAGCGGCTTTGTTGGTTGTGGAAAGAGCTTTGAAGTTCATTTACTGACAACATGAAGAGTTGAATACTGTTTCGTAAAATAAGCGGATCCAGATTGGGTAGAGATATTTTGATCAATATTTTCAGTGTGTTGCGTGTAGTCTTTCAAACATGATTTGCTGTTAGCTCGAAGTTAACAACAGTGACTGTATGTTTTATATGCGTCGTGGGCAAACACTCGTATGCCTGCGCAGAAAAAGACGCCGTGCAAATTGGTGTTCTGTGAGCAAACCACTCGAACAAGAGGCGCAAAGCGCCCACGCACGTTGCATGATCACCGCAAACACGTCTCGGCGGTCAATTTAATGCGAAGCACTGAAAGCATCAACCGCACAGGTATTGCAGGAGATCAACCCCTGGTAATAATACGCAGCGTTTTTGGTCTTCCGTCGAGGAATCGCTCCTGTGGGCAGAAATTTTCGTTGTTGTCGACGAGAATATTTTAGTGTATAGCCGAAGCAGGTGCGGGTTCCTGCGGGATTTCCACCCGAGCCGATTAGGAGGGGGGGCAGCGATCCGTCGGCCCCCGCTGAAGAGTCACGTGCGAAACGGTCGTGCATTTATGTCGGGGGTGCACATGTACTGTACATGTAGTTTGGGAGAAACGCGAGGAAGATTGTTGGAATCCAACATTATTTAAGTAGGTCGCAGCAATGGGGGATATTGACCGTTTCAGCGGGAGAATAGAGGAGGAAAAAAATGAAATGATCGACTACAATAACGTCACTCGCCAACAGTCTCCGGACGATGCTTTCAAGGAAGACATTCAGATATCGGGGGATTTGTAATTCAGCACTTCGAAAACATATGAGAAATAGGTATTTCGTCAGCCTAAAATTACTAAGCTAAAATTACCAAGTCAATGGTGACGCACTTGCTTGGAATATCTGATTATTTGTGCCACATTAAGTGTTTGGAATAAGTTATGAAAAGAAAAATTAGCCCAAGTATGTTTTGTTTCTTCAAATCGGCATCAGTGGCAAGCATTTGCATTTTATTCACAACGGTGGTTTAGGGTGTAGTTGTCGAGAAGTATGTCGTGAAGGAGAAAAACCTCTGGTTGTGAAGTTGGTTTGCTCAAAGACGATGATGAAACGAATTAGGTCGACCCATGCTCAGTCGTTGCTGTACGTTCATATCCCGACAGCGTCCTGTATACCGATCGATCACATAGCCGGATCATCGTCCCCAGCGCCCTCGGGCCCTGAGCCCTGAAACACGCCACAAACCCGGCCACCTTGGAAATGATATATATCGACAGGGGAACGCAACAAACAAAATCAACAAAAACCCCTGTATTGTGACGCCAGACGTTGCCATGCCAACATATCCCGAAGCTAAAGGAACCCATTTCACGGTTACGTTCCAGTGTGATGGTATAGCGACTGGGGCTTGCCCATTTACCGTGCACGTTTTTGTTTTATGAATTTGAATTTTGTATTTATTTATTTATAGTGCATATTTATGTTTATTCTGACTTGGTCATCACATGAATGTCGCACTCAGCATTGGTGGATGTCACCTGGTAATAATATCCCAGCCGATCCATCCAAGATCATATACACGCACACGTACACAGAAACTGTCGCACGGAGCTTTGTAGAATTTACTTACTCTCCTCCTGCAGAGAGAGAGAAAAAAAGGACCTTTGGTCGGCTGATCCCACCTACTTAGTGTTTGTATAGCAAAGCAATGGTTAAACGTCAGCGTCTGTTAACGGCATCTGCGATGCACACGCGTGCATGGCCAAACATCCTTGGTCGATTCGAGGAAGAAATTTTCATGAAGCTAGATGGAAAGGGTATAGACGGATGACACTAAACGAAGTGGTTTCATCTCCGGAGGGCCAGGTGGGGGAAAGATAGGGTTTCTCTTAAATTGGTTTCTCCCCGACCGTCGCTGAGACCCAAAGTGAAAGATCGAGATAATATCTCTGTTTTCTGGAGCATATCATGATTATCCTTAAGGGCATGTTACGCCTGGTAAACCGGGAGAAATAGCTATGATATTGTGATATTGACATTCCTGTGTGCAGTACTTTTATATGCGACAATACGGGTGATTCACAATAGCGCGCCACCAAGAGTTTGCAACACGTTGGCCAATCATAACTCGCGAAATTTGTCGACCCTTTCCAAACGCGCATTGGGTCGACAAATTTCACGCACTGTGATTGGCCAACGTGTTGCAAACTCTTGGTGGCGCACTATTGTGAAATGGCCATATTATCCAATGTTAATGATCGGAATAATCGTTTCTTCCGTTTTAAATATAAAGCTTATCCCACAACGCAGATGCTCTTGTAATGATAAAAGGAGGAATACCGGTATGTCAGAACAGTGATGATAAATGGGGAATAGGTCGTATCCGAAACGGGCTTCCAGAGCTGCGGCTAAGTGTATTGTCTGGGCGTCTGCACGTATTTCCAAAGGAACGGAGACTAGACCTAGGTCTAGACAACAGATTTGGATGCAGCGGCAGTTTCGATCTTGTGTGGTAACGGCGAGGCGCGCCCTCTGCAGTTCGAAAGTGGTTGCATTAACCCTCAGTTAAATAAAGAAGTAAAGCGAAACCCTTTTGAAGTCTTATATGGCGCCCTCTTGCGTCTATTGTTTTCATGAAATTTCTTTAATCACCCTACCCTTAGGTACGTGTCCGTAAAATCATATTGAAATTGGAGGATTCAGGACTGTTAGGGCTTCTTGACTTTAGTTGGAAAACATGGATTTTTCAATTGAAGGAATAGAGCCTTTTAGTGCGATAGTTTTACTGTAAACTGCGAGTTGTATTTATTTATCTATTCGAAATATTTTCCCCTTTTAATAGTTTTAACAGTTGAAGTGGCCGCGCCGATCTAAGGCATAAGGACGCTACTTGTATGGCTCTGTGACTAACATTTTAACCCAAACAAAACCCAAACAAACATACCAACACCACCAATTCAACTCAATTCAGTTGACATTTATTCCGATAGTGTCTTTACGGCATTCAAGTTGTATGCATGTTGACAATTAATGAAGGATAAAGAAAATAATACAAACAGTAGTAACTAAGATGACACCATTTGCACTACCTAGGCATAATCAAAAGCCAAGGGCTTGTACTGAAATGCCTTAAAAACAGACGGACAACAGATCACAGGATTAACAAACGGACGAAAGAGGAAAAGATGACAGACAGAAAAAGACGAAAATAATTTATACAAGGCTACAACGTGAACAATAGAACAAAAAAGTATATACAAGTTAAGGCCTATGGAATTGACATTGAAACTATGCTAAATAACTAGAGAGGAGATCATTTTTGTATCACATTTTGAAACGGCCCACAGACGATTGTGTTTGAAGGTCGTGCTGATACCGTTCCAAAGTCGTTGCCCCTGAAAAGAAACAACACCAAGAAAAATCAACAACAACAAATAAGTAAACAACCAACCAATAACCCCCCCCCCAAATAACGAAACAAATAAAGAGAAAAAGCTAAAATTACGACCCCCCCCCGAAAAAAGAAATTGTTATCTGGGCCTCGATTTTTGAAATTCGACAAAAAATATTACGACATCTTAGCTGTGAACATTAAATGTAGCAGACAGAAAAGTCATGAAACTTGTTACATGTATTATGTTACAAAAAATTATAGTTGATCTGCATGAAAACATGGCGTGACAGTGACAAGTACTTTGTTC
Source organism: Acanthaster planci (assembly GCF_054643075.1). Lineage (NCBI taxonomy): Eukaryota > Metazoa > Echinodermata > Asteroidea > Valvatida > Acanthasteridae > Acanthaster > Acanthaster planci. The sequence continues at coordinate 66,304 of NW_028257672.1, read as the reverse complement.
CTTGCAAACAGCACAGGGGAGGGCACAAGTCAGCAATCCGCTGTCCCGTCGTGAATGCAGCTCCTCCTTTTGCCCAATTACACCTTGGCCACTAAAAAGTAATCGAATTATCACGGGTGACTAAGAGCCTTATTAAGCGATCTTCGTGCACATGCGTTTTGCGTGGATAATTAAACGATATTTGGGCCGTTTTCCAATTCTTAACTTCGTCTCCGTCTCAGGTTCGTCCCCGAAACCAATCCCCGATTGTGGGCCTGAAGCGTTTAAATCAAATTGGATTACTATAAGTTTATGCTCTCTTGCATCTTATTTGATATTTTGTGGCACCATTAGACTAATTAGTACAGCTTCAAAGTCAGGTAGTAAAAAAAAAATAGTTGAAGCCTCAGACGGAGCCGAAGTTGAGTATTGGAAAAGGGCCTTGATCGCGAACAAATCTGCACGCATTCATCTGTGATGACGCCCTCAAGCGTACTTCACGGTCCTCATAAAGCATTTGCATGGCGCGCTCTGTGACAACGATATCACTGCTGTGAGTGCGTACACGCGAATAAAGAATGAGGAATTGACTCTCTGTTGAGAGAAAGACGACATGCATCGTCGTGACGAGCAAAATCGTTTTGGAGACAAACTGTCTTTTTTTTTTTCAAAAGAAAAACAAGATGAGAGAGGAGAGAAAAAAGCAACTCTAAACACAGAAAATGCAAAACCCGAGCTTTTTGTCTTGTAAACGCTGTAATATGTGGCGGAGAAAAATGAAAGTATGGAAAATTATATGCTGACAGAAATTTAAAAAAAGAACCAACAAACACTCCAGCAAACAAACAAATAAAAACCTCAGACTAACAAGCCAAATCCCCAATTTATTTGGTTTGGACGTGGATGTTTATGGGGAATTTCGTTTCTGTGCCAACGTCATTGAAATGGGACTCCCGTTTAACAAACTTAAAGAGTTGTTGGTAGGGGGGGCTCTGTAAACTCCAGTGCGGTAATGAAAGCGACGGTTGAAAGCTGCGCGACTTAAATATTGTAGGGCTATTGCCGTGGGGTACCGATCAATTTGGACTCCTGTAGGTTCTTTTCTGAGTAGGTGTACACGTACATATATTTGACATAATAACAAGCGGCGGTCACATATTCACTGCTTCTAAGGTGATCCTCTTTCGATGAATGTTTTCCCCAAATCTTCAAATTACTTACCAAAAATTTAGGAAGGGGCTGAAAGATTGTTGAATAATTCGATGTGTCTATGTGTGTCAAAGATCCTGGGGAAATGTGAACATTTTGTGACGTTTGAAAGCGAGGGTTGATCACAATATAAAAAAAGAACCAACAAACACTCCAGCAAACAAACAAATAAAAACCTCAGACTAACAAGCCAAATCCCCAATTTATTTGGTTTGGGCGTGGATGTTTATGGGGAATTTCGTTTCTGTGCCAACGTCATTGAAATGGGACTCCCGTTTAACAAACTTAAAGAGTTGTTGGTAGGGGGGGGGCTCTGTAAACTCCAGTGCGGTAATGAAAGCGACGGTTGAAAGCTGCGCGACTGAAATATTGTAGGGCTATTGCCGTGGGGTACCGATCAATTTGGACTCCTGTAGGTTCTTTTCTGAGTAGGTGTACACGTACATATATTTGACATAATAACAAGCGGCGGTCACATATTCACTGCTTCTAAGGTGATCCTCTTTTGATGAATGTTTTCCCCAACTCTTCAAATTACTTACCAAAAAATTAGGAAGGGGCTGAAAGATTGTTGAATAATTCGATGTGTTTATGTGTGTCAAAGATCCTGGGGAAATGTGAACATTTTGTGACGTTTGAAAGCGAGGGTTGATCACATTATAATCCATTTACTGCAGGCTGCAACCCATAGAAAGGTGCTGATAGCACCTTTTGTTTTCGTGTGCCTGGCCGGTAAAAGGATTTTGCCGGGAAAGCATGATTACAGCACAAAAACTGTTCCCGGCAAAAGGGCGTAAGAAACACACTATCTTTATTTCGTAAAATTGGATAAAATTTACTACAAATTCCACACAGGCTGTCCAAAAAGCAACCTTTGAACAACTTATCAAACGACTTGGGAATTCTTTTTCTTTTTGTAAAGAAATCTTTACACTTCATTGAAATAAAACAATTGCATATAGGCCTACATACGTCCCTTTGCCGGGATTTTTTTTTCTTCAGTGACCATGCTTCCCGGCAAAAGGGCGTAAGCGCTTAGGAGGTCTTTTTTTCCAGGCACACGACGCGTGTACACGATGCACGAATCGTCATGGTTTGGGCTAAGTTTCATCCCTAATGGTTCAAATTTCATAATTTAAGCTATTTTGAGAACTGTCAACTGAACCACGATCGGCATTTTATAAAGATATTGCCAAATCTGAAATTACGCCATGATACGTACGTCATAGTGCAGTAGTTACTTTGAATTCTTTTGCGCGGAGAATCGGTGAAAAAAAAATCCACCAGTTTCGGGTTTGCCTTCACTTGTCCACCGCATTAGCTATCAAAGAAACGAAAAGCAAAAACGCATTACCATGGTTGATCACGTTTGAAAGAAGTCATAACTGCCCGACTGTATGTAACCGTGCTCGTCAACAAACAATGTAAACACTCCGGACAAACTGTCAATATAATTATATTTGACCACACATCTGGAGCCCAAAAAATTACAGGTAAAGTTGGGATAGGAAAATCAAAGATAGATTGAATTTGAGAATTTGCCTGTGATGCGTGCATTCGGCTATCTCCTTTCTAATCTGAGATAGTGTTCTCAAAGTGCTTTACGACAAATTCTCTCAGTTTCTCTCTCTCTTTTTGTTATTCTCGTTTTTACCAATGTAGAAAGTTAATATTTGTTGTGGCTTTCAGTATGGTACCGTCACAATAAATTGGGGTACCTGTCTTCTCTAAACAATTTCCAAAAGGTTATTTGGATTATATTTAAGCTTATAGAGTTGGGGATATCAATTTGTGTACATATAACCGAGCTCACTTAGATATTGAAACGAAGAGTACAAAACGTGTAAACTGTCAATGTATCTGATTAATTTGTGGTAAAAAGAGGTCGAGAAAGCGTGCTTCGACTGTGGTTTGTGTAACACGCGTCTGCCCAACATTGTAGTGATTTCTTACAAAGTCCGTGGTCCGGTTCTCGAAGTGTTTTACGACAAATGCCATTTTTGGCCTTGGTGTATGGAAATCGACTGGATATGGTTCTAAAATGATTTGAAAAATTGACATGAAAGGGGCCGAGAAGCGATTTTATTCGTGTGTGACGTTAGTGAATCAAGCATTAGGAAATACAGGAGGCTAACAGTCCAGACGTATTGTGTTCCCCGTCAGTTTTATTTCAGGATGAATACATGTCCTGTTTCGATTTGAGATCGAACCTTGTATAGAAAGCAACTCTATGGCAATAGTTTCGGTCGATCTGTTTTGTCTGACCATCCTGCTCGCCAATGTCATGCCGAGTCCCTTTCACGCAAGATCGATACCCACCTCGCTTGCATGTAAAGTCGTCGAAGTGTTGTCATTGTTGTAATTCTTACTAATCTGATTTATTTACTTTTTTTTCAAGTTCAAGAGTTTCTGCAGCTGTGGTAATCTGCGATCGCAGCGGTCAAATCTACCGATTTCACTTCAAAATTTCCATCTGTGGTTGTTCGCTTCCACCCAGAACAGACAAAATCAAATTACCAGCTCCCTGCAAGCGAAAAGAAACATAATATCAGACTTGGCAGGATCAGTTGTCTTTGATGAGTGAAGAACCCCGGTTCGGCGCTACCGTGCAAGTCCGCGGGGCGGGGGCAAATTTTCACCTGGCGTCCGGCCGACTGGGCACGATGAAATCAAGCACTCTCGTTGAATCCTCTCAAAACTCAACCATTCCGCCAAATCGTCACGGTCCGAAGATGGATCTTCTTCACGTCCGCTTTTTATGCCAAACTTGTGTGCACGAGGAAAGGTTGGCTGGGAGTCGCGTGATACGCGTCGTGTCTGTTCAAGTTCGGCATCACTCGGGGCTATCTGTAGAACAAATTAAACTTTGGTCGGTTTAGGATTCTATTTGATTAGACTGTTGTGTTTTTCAGGCCCATGCCCGGCAGTCAGGAGTTGCCACCGTCAGACTGAGCAGTTGCACTACCGATGACATCCTAAACCCAATATCACACTAGTCACTTATCTCACGCAAGAGGTCTCAGTCACGTTGTCGGGGCGACCGTTGTGGAAACAGCGACCTGCAAATTTTAAACCTGACGTGCGATTCCACGCGAAGACCAGCCTCGTTTTGATTACCTGGGGAAAAGGCGCGCGCTCCTCACTCGGAATTTGTGGCGTCGTTGGCTTTTAATTTCGAGTCCCTTGGGGAAAAATCACGCTACGGTAACCACACGACGGCTGTTTGACAGGAGGGGAAGCCGTTATGGATTTTTTGGCCTCACTGTAAGTTCTGATTTTCGTTAACTTCAGCCGCATGCGAATGCGGCATCACCTTTGCACAACGCACGTTGCACGCTGCACGATCATTTTTAGGGGGGGGTGGAGTCTGCCGGTTCTTTTGAAGAGCGCCGAGAACCGGCCGGTTCGTCTGCCTTGTCCTTCCCTTGTCCTTCTACTGACTACGACTCACGAGTCTTCCGCCGCAATGACCACGGGCCGCTCGCTCCTCACCGAGCAGATGCCGATCCCGTACACAGCTCGTGCCGCCTCCCCGCTATATATCTTGCAGTACCTCTCTAATCAATGTACGTGTTCTCTTCCTTCTCTCGTTTCCGGGAGTCGGGAATCGGCTTGAATTGAATTCGTCTTCATTCCGTCGGTTCGCTTTGTGTATTACATCATTAAGCGAATCAGGGGTTCCTCGTCTGCACTGTTTAATTTCCTTGTGGATTCCTTCTCACCCACTCTTGCTTTCCCGTGTGTACTTCCCTATACGCATAGCTCTTCATCATTCACCCTGCCTGTAGCACAAGTCACTCCAATGAAGGAATATGATACATCCACAACCTGTGAGAACCCCTCCCTCAACCCTTTGCTTCGACTCAGGCACGTAACTGTCTGCGTATCCATTACTTGAAATTTAAGCCCATATAAAGGCTTTGCGCGGTGGCCATCTTGCAGGGCAGTTCTCTTATTCCACGGGGCAACTTCCTTTGTGCATATACCCGGCGGAAAAAGCACTGGCTTGTAAAATGGCAGCCATGTGAATCTTTAATACTTAAATTCGGTTTGCACAGAGATTCACCTCGATCGTCACTCATCATCCACAAAATAATCACCATCACCTTCACCGTGTGCTGTTGTATGGCGCGCATTAGTGACGTTAATTAATTTAAAGTGGGTACCTTTTTTGATTATTTCAAGATATATCGAAATGGATATTAAGATATCAATTAATTGTTTTTGAGAAATCTTGAAATCCATTTTAAGATATCGAAATTCATTTGGAGATATGTTGAAATCCATTATAAAAGATATCTCAAACTCATCTGCAGATATCTTGAAATCCATTCGAAAATATCTCAAATTTATTTCGAGATATCCTGAAAAAGATATAGAGATATCTGAAAACTGTTTTTAAGATATCTGACAAAAGGATTGCAAGATATCTTGAGATCGAATTACAGCTATCTGGAAATCCATTTCGAGATATCTTTAAATCAATTTCGAGATATCCTTAAATCGCTTTCAAGATATCTGGAAATAAGTCAGTTGAATGCTATGCCGGGTCATTCGGGAACGAAGCAGGATTGGCTGCGGAGCATGACAGCTCTCGTTGGGCACTCGCATTTGTTATTCGCATAATGAGATCTGAAGCACAATCGTTTAAGTCATGCGCTATCGGTTTATAATTTGGAAATATCTCGAATCGATTTAAAGATATCTTGAAAACGATTTGAATCTTAAAATGCATTAAAGATATCTTTAAATAAATTTAGAGATGTCTTAAAATCATTTGGAGATATCTTGAAAATGAGTTCAGGATATGAGTTCAGGATATCTTCATATCTTCAAGATTCCAAGATATCTTGGAATCAATGAAAAGACGTCTCAAAAGCCTCAATCGAAGGCTTTAAGTGTCGAGAGTTTTTCAAGATATTTTGAAATAATTAGAAATATCTTTAAATAAATGAAGATATCTTGAAATAATCAAAAAGGGACTTCTTTAACTTAAATAAACATAACACAGCTCAAAAATATCACATTCTTTGTCTTAATGTCTCTATTGCCTGTTTCTGCTACCCTAACCTGCTTCCTTTGTCATTCCTGTCTCCATCACTGCCTGCAACTTTGGCATTGTAAACGGTACGTGTATAAAAAATTCTGAACCAAACTGTGCATGTAACGTTACCATTACCATGACATGTTCTTGTTCAAATGAAGATTGTTAACGAATGTCGCACTATTGACAACCTTGTAATCTGTCGTCCATGTCCGCGTGCTTCTCAACAACCTGCGTCCACCCACCCCTCTCATTCTCTTAGCCGTCTTGTCTCCTCCTCGGCGCCTGCCCCCTTCGCGCGGTGATTAATTCTCATGAAGAGGAAAATAAAATGAGGGTATATGAAGGCCTACACAATCGCTCATTCGGTTCTTTCCCCCGTCAATCTCACCTCCCTCACGGTACGCCTTTAACATTCATTGCTTCTCCCTCGTGATATCATCCGTCGCAGGAGCTTGCACGCGTATATTTCTGGCGGCCACGAAAGCTTCAATCAATGTCATCGTGCCATTCAGTGTCAAAAGCACGCCAGGATCTGCCTCCATCCAGTCCCTCATCTTTTCTGTCATTGTCAACTGCGGCGGTTGCCGCGGTAACCGGAGTGAACCTTTTTTTCTCCGGGCACGTATATATTCGCCATGTGCAATTGTGCATACTCCCTTTCAGGTCAAGGATAAGATGCGCATCATAATCCGACCCCCCCGCCTTTGATCGAAATTAATTTATAAGTCGAGGCAGCGGTCGCCCAAAGTGAATACAATTTGGCTTTCTTCCAACGCAAGCAATTTCGTAAAAAGCAGTTCGATAATAGCCGTAGTTTAAATCTCTCTAGAGGAATTCGTAAAAAGCCTCGATTTCTTCCAGACATTACCTTTCTCTGCTCGGTTCTTACCACAAAGGAACTGAGAGATACCATTGAAAGAACCTCAAAATATGTAAGATATAATATTATTTCATAATGTACATTTATCATTTAAAATCTATTCCCACTCGTCCCCTCGTACTCTTTTCGAGTGGTTTCTCTCCCGACGAATTTATCCTAGGGCTTCAGCGTCTTACAGAGAGGCTGATGGCCAAGCTCTGGAAGTCAACCAATCACCCATCAATTACATCAGCAATTTGTGGCGATAGATATAATTCATGATTTTTCCGGCCGGGGGAAGTTGTAAGAGCACACGTTCACGGAGTTATATTACAGTACCTTACGAGGACACATCATCGAAATGTACGCGCGAATGGAAATCATTGTAGAAATATACCACAGGGAGACAAAATGCGGAAATGGGAGCGAGTCATGTTTCCATTAAACGAGGTTATTACACATTGAAATGTATATTATTATACAGAATTCAGAAATAATGCAGAAAGTCTTGAGCCACGCTAGTAACTTCACACTGTGTGTATGCGTGGGGGATGCTTTATATATGGTGGTTTCATTTCAAGCAATCTTTTCCTCGAGTTGAGATATCTGTTACTAGGCCTATATCTGAGAGAGTGGGGTGTTTTGTTTGTTTTCCGAAAATAGCTGACAAATTCCCGTAAACACATTGCAAATGGCTGACTTAGCATTGCCGGGGAATATTATGAAATTTGTCTACCTAGGGTCTTTATCTATCGAATCAATCAAAGAAACAAAATCATTTAAGAAAATTCGAGGCTCTTCCTTCATAAATAAAACATTCCTCTTTCACTGAAAATATTTTCGGTTATACTTAGCCTGATAGCGTCTTTGCCAGTGGCATAGCTAGGATTTTACCAGTGGGGACACAGAAGGGATACCGGCATCTTATGGGGGGGGGGGTTAACTTTCAGTGGTGTTTTTTTTTTGGGGGGGGGGTTATGTTAGCCTTGTTCAATATCCATTCATCCGTTTCTGTTCAGTGGGGGAACCGGGAATTTGTGGGGGGGGGACGTTCCCCCAGCCCTCCCCCCGTAGTTACGTCACAGGTCTTTGCACCTTTTTGGAACATCATAATATACAGTGTTGTAGGAAAATTCTAACTTTCATGCTCTCTTCGTCGATTAAAATCGCCTTTAATTTAGTCGTGATTTTTTTTTATGCCCCGTACAGTAATCAAGTTCCATCCCGAGCCATGAAATGAAATGCACGCCGACAAAACGTAACTCTTGATAGCTACTGCACCCCCTCCAACCACCAAAGACACACGATCTTTATTTTTATTTATCTATTTTCCTTTTAGAGAACTTCCAAATATTGTCACTCCATTTGTCATAAAATTTGTTATGGGCTAGTTCTCTGACCTTGACCAGGGTTCTCTCTATGGTATTCCTTTCTCGACGCTCATGGTCACTATATACCACCTTGAGAACTTGTCATGGGGGGGGTGATTCGGGCAAATCAACCCCTTCACTAATGTCCGTTCCGGGTTTCTTTTAAGTTATACATGTAAGTGAAAAGTCCATCGCTTCTGAGGAACCCTTTGTTTCATTACCAGAAATACTTAATAATTATACATCCATTGTATATTTTTGTACTCACAGAAAGAAGAGACCAACTTTCCAGAAAAATGTACTCCCTTACCAACATCTGTGCATACACATTTAACCATGGCAATAAGATTAAAAACCATTTAAAAATGTCCGGGAAGAAACACAATTATGCTGTGGTAAATTTAGTACTTCGTGACGTTCTGCACGTCCTCTTTTAACGGGTATAGAGAAACTTGTAAAAGCGGAAGGAATTGAAGTTGTAAAACATCGGTAATCTTTGAGTAGTTCCTGGAATCAATTTCCACTCAAGAAGTTCATAAGTATTCGTGTCGAAACGCCCTGCCGATGTCAGACATGGATAAGTATCGGACTGTACATGTACATACCTCAGCTGAGCCCGTCATGGGTATCTGTCACATTTGTGTAATTTAGTTCAAAAATGATTTCCTGCGGTTGTTTGTTTTCATATTATAATGGTGTTGTTTTTCAGAGTTCAATGTGCAACGGTCAAGTGGGCTTGACGTGAATTGGCAAGGCGTATCTTGGTTTTCCTCAACAATTAGCCTAAACACGCAGACAAGTGAATGATTACACTTGAAGTCATGGGTGCACCAGGCCATTGTTCCCTGCTGAAAAGGTGACCCGTTTCTCAGGAGGATTCCCCAATAAGGAAGACAAAAAAGATGACCCTCTAAGCAAACACACTCGCCCTCCAAGAGCACCCCCCCAAAAAAAATCTGTGATCACAGGCTGACTGGCGCGGCATTTCTGTGAGCCAGAACTATGCTACGTGCATTCGATTCTTTTTGGCTGGCTAGATGGAGAGCATTTTAGCGTTAAGATCGCATCTTCTCCGTTCAGAAGACAGAACTTCTGTTTCCAAGGAGTCAGGTATGCAAATTGCTTCCCCTTTTGGGTGAGAAAGTACCCAATCAGCGAGCGCAAAAACCTTCGCAATGAGCTGCATGTACAGTATACATGTACGCGTTTATTTTGTGTGTAGTGGATTACGTGTACTAGACTATACAGCAGTCTGCGCGTTGTAATCGCATAGAGCACGCACGTTCGTACATGTGCACACGTTGTATCGATGTCCACATGATGTATGGTTACGTGACGCTAAGTTGTACATGCACGTTCATCATGTGAAAGTTGAAGTTGAAACTCGACTGAACTGATCTGTGCAACGCTGACAGCATCTCCTGAGCTTGCAGAAAACATCCCCAGAACCATGGCGTCAGGAACATTTGGCCAACTTATCGCCTCGGTGTTTTCCTATTTCAGGGACAAGAGTTGGTTTCTGAGGTGGCGAGGAGGTGAGAAGCGCATAGACATGGACGACGAGTTGCAGGTAGGCTGAACGTTACGTTAGCGAATCACTGCACCACCAACGGCGAGGTTGTGTTACAAAATATTATAATTGAATGTTTGATTGGCGCCGGTTATGAAATCTTCCAAGACAATTGTGGCCCAATTTGTTCTTGGTGTCATTGGTAATGGTACAATCTGTCTACTTGTATGTAGCTTTGCTTTCCTAGTGATCCCGTAATCAGCATTGGCCCTAGTATAGTAGAGAGTTTACAGAGTACGGGTGCCGAACGCACAACAGAAAAATAGCGATCCGGTCGACCGGTCAACTACGTGACTTCAGGGTTGTTGGGGGTCGCTACCGGTATCCTGATAAATTAGCCTGCGTACTTCCGGGATGTGGAACTAGAAACACAGCAGTTACCTATCTGACAACTTTTTTTTCTTTGCAAATTAAAAGTGACACTGACAGCTCTGTTACTGAAGTGGCACCGTTCCAATTTTTGTGGTTTTGTTCACAAGGCTGCAGAAATGGCAGCTAACCAGCAACACCATGCAATGCATAGTTCTGAGACCACACTTCCCTCATAAAAAAGGGAAGGGTTCCATATTTGGTTACTGTTACTCTCAGGTTTCATAAGCACTAAGAAGTGTCTCCAAGGAACCGACAAAGTGAGTTGGAGTGTGAGTGGGAACAGGTACATTGATTGAACTGTAGCCACAAATCACCATGGCTGTCGAAAAGTTAAATGTACATGTAGTTTTAAATGGTATGAAAATCTGGCATATACTGTACGTCTGTTATGTATATCAGGTAGATCAGTTCTTATCTCATAAAATCAGTTCCACAGCTACTGCTCTGGTTTTGTAGCCATTTTTTAAACGTACATCACAGTATAAAATGTAAACACTTAACAGCATCAATGTTAATCAGATTTTGACAAAGGAATACTTGTGAGATACACTAAAATTTCTGTAGAATTGTTGGGCCTCTCAGTGAGTTTCTTGAAACATCACATAATTTTAAAGAAAATGTCAAGTACTTGCAGTTACTCCATGGTTACTAAATGAACAGAGGTACATGTGGTATGTGGATTAAACCATGTTGAGCTTTGTGCAGAAAGAAGTTCAAGTATTTTATACTCATTGGTTTCTTCAGCAGTACTATTATGAAGTGGATTTGTGGACATTTACCTTACCGAAACATGATACATGTATCAAGATACAGTACTAACATGTACATATCCTTGCATCTAGTTTATTGCATCAAAGATACATACGCATACATCATGTACGATACCTAATATCATGTCATGAATACAACATGAAGGCATTCTTGGGACTGTGCCAACAGAATAGAAAATCACCGTGGTCCTCTTTTTACAGGTGACCTTCCCATGAGACAAAGACTGATGCTTCTTTTTTTTTACATGCAGCATGGCAGTTTTTAAAGGACAATATGTACATATGCACAGAGCTTTCGGTCCTTTTTCAGTGTGGACCCAGTCTGACCATGATATATCATATATCCATACATCAAAACAACCGCTGGAACTTTTTTCTTTTCAAAGGCTTCATTATGATTTTGTTTAATGCGCTGCTACATGTATTTGAAACAGTAATTGATAATATACATGTAGTCATTGTGATGGTTTTTCAATAAACATCAAATGATGTTCGGCTGTTTGTATCTGTCATCTGTGACATTATAAAGATTTTTGCGAGGTGATCTTCATGGTTAAATCATTTTGGCCTGAATTCCCAGGTGCCCCCAAATACGGTTATCTGTCTCTGGCAAGACAATGTGACGATCAGTTGCTTACGGTAACTGTCAGCGCGCGTGTTATACCTCTTGAACTGATGACTCTTTTGTGTTGTTTTTCATGGGGATCAAATGAGTTTACAAAGAGACATTGACATCGGTGTGTTTTTGGCCAGTGATGCAGGTGACGTGCATTGTTCTGATATTAATGACGTTGAAAGCAGACTGCGATCCCCACACAAAGGCAGTATTCACAGGCTTTGCAGGACATTGCATACAACCGTACATGGACATGTAATATACGCACGGGCTCAAACAAAAGTCCTTCACCAACCTCTGCATTTTCCATTTCATTTTAAGCTGATAATGCAGTAGAAGAGATGGCCATGATCACTCCCCTGGCTTAATGATGATGGTTTTGAGTACACATTTGTCAACTGATTGGGCTCCAGGCTGCTAACTGAGTCAGTGTTTACACACCGTGCTTGTGTATTACATTTGTGTACTGGGAAGTTAAGACCTCTTTTTGAGCACTTTAGAGTAAACATGCTTGGGTGTTGGTTAGTGTTGGACAAGGCAAAGTAGGGATATACCTGATAGTGTTGCATTTTGGAAGTACACGTGTATGTAGATTTATGCATACATATGTATGTGCCAGTATATGAGATGTTCCGAACCAAGCGTTAATTGTCATAGTGCTGCATTGTACTGTGCAGATGTCTCCTCATATATCAAGTGTAGTAACTGCATTCTGTATGTTGTATTAGTCGTAATGTAATGAAGACGTCGTCCAACCTTGGGCAATGTTATACTGTCATTGAAAGTTTGAAACCCAAGACAAGAGCAATGTGGGGATGGGTATTAGTGAACAGTTTAATACGGTAGGTAATGCAGTAACACTATTGAAGTAAAGCACATGTACCAAGTGCCTGGGCTCCAGTCAAAGAAATCTCACTATCCCAACCTGAAAAACAAACAATAAAGACAAATTTACCAAACATGGGAAAAAGGCATTAAATTGCCAATTCTGTCTCACTCCAAATGGTCATCAACAACCTGCAGAGATAAATATGAAGTCTGCTTTGAATAGCAGTTGACTTATATGGCCTGTTTTGTATTTAAAATTTCCCACATAAAAAGCTGTTAAGTTGTTTCTTGTCATTCGTCTGAAGAGTCATTCTGTAACCTACAGTGGTGGTTATGGATGGCTGGGTCTGTCATTGGAACTGGTCCTTGAAAGGGTTGGCCAGGCTTAGGGAAACCTGGTTCTGATGCACAGCTCCAGGGGTTTGAAGTCTGATGATTGTTCCTGGTTCCTCTCACTTTGACAGAAGGGAATTTACATGTAGGGGATCTTGGGAAAGGAGAGAGATTATTTTGGAGGTTTACAGTACAGCAAGCTTGTTTTTCACTGTGCATTTTTAGTGATACGCAGGGCATACATTTTTCACATTGTGTAAACTTGTACAGTAGCATAAAGGAAATCCATGTTTCTGCAGTAATTGTGCTGCCATGACTTTCTCTGTGCCAATCTCTCTCCCAGCTCCCACACCAGTGACACCACGTACATACATGTAGATATGAGTACTGCACATGGCCAAAATGGCCCGTTGTGTGAATAATGCACAGTGTATCGTCCATATATGTACCATACATCTGCAAAATGTTATTGATTCAAGTGCAGTGAAGTGAAGCACATTAACACTGTACAGTCTGGCAGATAAGACGGCTTCTGTTGTAAACAATCTTTGGTGATTCAGTAAGCTTCAAACTGAACGTCAAATAAAAAAAAAATTGGATCTCTTTAAATTTAGGGGGAAACCACAAACAGATTAACCATTTTTCCCCATTTAGTTTCCCTAAAATGTATTCAACTGACATTTTCTGCATAAAGGTAGTTCACAAGTTGTCACTTATTGACATGATATTTGGCCAATTAATCAGTGAATTGTAGAAAAATTATACTTAGTGTTTGGTGTGTATCATTCTACATTTGTGTGTAATTCTGACAGAGTTACTTTCTGTAGGACACTGACCTCTCTCGATTATTCTTATGAGGAATGTGCATGTTTTGGTATTAAAGGGACCATGAAATGGAAATATTTTACTAAATTGTAATAAAACCCTTGAAATTGCACCTCCGGGTTTCAATTTACCTGATTTAAAATTTTTGTTCTGCAATTTCAACCCATATTTTGGAGCTTTTTTAGCTTTGAGCTCATGCGCATTTGCATATTCATGAGCAAAACTATGATGTCATCCAAGGCACCGAGCCTCAATGTTGCACTGATTTGTGCACAGAAAATTTCTAGATTTTTTTTAATACTTCTATCGTAGATTTCATTTCCTTTGGCAATTTATTGTTGTGTAAGTATATGGCTATAGGCAAGCAAGCGACCTTTTCACAGAAATGTTTTCAGGTAGCAAATTTGGAGTTCAAAATTTGAACATGAAAACATGCAAACTGAACCATGTCTTCCGTTATTTACATCAAAGAAAAAGTGTTTGTTCAATTTGGAAAGTTTAAAAAGTGCACTTTTCAGTTCACGTAGTTCAAAACCAAAATCAAACTGTCTTCATACATTTAAGAAGAAAACAGAGACACACAAAAAGTGATTCTAAGAAACATTCATTTCATGGATCCTTTAAATTGCTGTTACTTTCCAAGCAGAGTACTGGCCAGGACATGTTGTGGAGTTGTTGACTTGGCCAACGTATATTTTCCTGCCACTTTATTTTATTGTGGTCTTCATCCCCTGCACAATGTGGCGCGATCCTTGAGAGAGACTTGATCAATGATGGCACAGATTTGTGAAGGCCGCTCTCTCAGTACTCAATAATGGGAGTGCATGTAGTGAATCTGAATTTGTGCCGGTATTTGTCAACATTTATGCAATAAACTGATTATGCCACTGTTGGGTTTTACTACCTAATTTAGCATGAGCTATCTGTTGAGTGTACATACAATCATACACCCTGCTGTTTGTCTTCCTGCTTCGTTGTGTTAATGGAATTCATATTGGAATTTTTTGTTTTGGTCAAGTTTGGAGTTGCGTTCAGACTTTTTTTTCCCTCAAATAATTAATAAATAAATGCGGGATCGGAAACTTGATTCTACTTAAAATTTGGTTGATGTTAGTTTTTGTGCTTCATGCTTCTTTTTGCCAAATCTTCCCCATGGGCAAATGGGAAGAATAAAGTGGACCGTTTGTCTGTAGTGTTGAATCATCCAGCATCACCAATGTGATAATGCAAAATTTTTAATGCCTAACAAATCAATAAAAAACATCTTAAACTTATATGGTCTAGTTGTATGCTCTAAGCCTTTCAGATTGGTCATGTCGGGAACTGCATGTACATTTATTGACCTTCAGAATGAAGTCAAGAGGGCGCTTTGAAGCTTTTGTGTTTTATCAGTTGATACTTGGGAAGGCATAACTGGGAATGATGAAGCCGTACCTTTTTTGAATGACAGGGTTATTACATGAAATGTGAAATAGAACGACTTGATTATACATGTACATGGAGGCCTAATGCACTGCCATCGTAACTTTTTTTCGGGGGGGGGAGAGGGGAACTGTGGTTCTGTAGTTCTGAATACAGGCATGTTGTTGACAAGATCACTTTTGTCCTGGATTTTCCATGTTTTTTTCCCATAGTTACCTTTTGACCTTGTTACCAGTGCCATGTACAGTGTACATATTGTGTGTCGTTTCGTAGCAACGGGTTCTGTGTGTATTGACATAATTGTCTTCGCTCGTGTGGCAATTTGGTGGAAGCTGTGGAGACAGATTGCTTGAAAAGGCACGTTTTAAAGTTCTGGTTCATTTAAGAACAGCACTTGCAGGAGTGACCAGAGTGCTGCACTGAACATGTGTATGCCCACCCGGTGTGACAGGTTTTTGCGAAGCCTGGTTTAGCACAGACTTTGTAGTTAACCCCAACCAAAGCCTGTGCAGCTCTGCATACATGACATCAACATTTGAATGCACATAGGTACATCATGTACCAGTAGTTCACTGCTGATGAGTTTGCTTGACTCAGTTTAATTTCTTTTTGATTTGGAGGGGAGGGGAGGGACTAGGCTGTGTTGTGATTTTTCCAACCAGGTCTAGTCAGTTGGATACCAGGCTACGTCCTTGGTGGGTCATTAACTTTCAAATGTGTGGAAAAAATGTGCAGTTATTGTATTAAACAGGAAACCTTTGTGGAACTTTGGAAACAAATGCTTCCAACAGTACTTTGTGGTCCATAACACTTCATACTGGGGTTGGGGGCACACTGTTCCGATTGCTCTGGCTGAAACAACCTTGCGCAGTGGTTTAGAGAAATATGAAAGGGCTGCCAGTAAGTAGCTCTGTCATCGGAATATAGACCAAAATAATAATATATAATCATTGCTCTGAATTATGTAAAGAGCACTGACTGTGTACATGTATTATATATTTGTCTATATTGTGCAGTGGTTTCATGGCTTCAGACTCTCAATAAGGAAGTTGTTTTAAAGCTAGTACCATGTACATGTACGGATATACCAGTAGACTAGTGGCAGTCTTGTATGTTTCCGAGTTCATTGTACATTTGCATTATCAATTTATGTAATGTGAAGGAAGAATTAATGTTGCAAATATCGGTACATTTAGCTTGGACCTGCTCTCTACGATATCTTTTCTGCTTCAGGACAGAAAAAGTAACATAGTACAAGTGTAAAAATTGGTCGGTAAACAGTATTACATGCGACTTAATTAGCTGCAGCTTGAAATCCAACATGGGTAATTTGTTTTACTTCTGTTGTAAACAGTCCTACAGCCCTGAGCTATGTGTGCCTGACTTCACACATCCCAGTCTGATTACTACCCCTGTTTACCTTGGTGGATTCAACATCCCTAGAAAGCAAATCAATACTGCATATGAGATGCAATACACGCTTATAAAAATTAATATTTAATAGGGACACCTGTGTGTGTTGCGTCTCTCTTTAAGTCAATAAAATGCCGGTAGGGGATATGACACGTATACGCTGCTCCTGTGGTGCTCACTCCTAAGCTGAATAACAAACTTGTTATATTTGAAATTAATTGTTGCAGTACATGTACATATATGAGTAGGGGCTGGGAATATGCAGGCCTACTGTGTGTGTGCATGCAGCTACATGTAGGTGGAAGCTTTGTGATACGCATTATACATTGAAATCAAACAGCACTTACGGCGGCAAACTGGAAGTATAGATATTTTTGTCCAAGACAGGCCAGGGATCTATCAGTATGGTACATGTACATGTACATAGGCCCAGATGCATCAGTTCATACTGATAAAGCATGGTGGCAGTCAATATGTAAACCAGTACAAACTATACCGGTAGTTGAAAGATTGCAGTATTTGATTTTATCAACACATTGAGAAGGCATTGCCTTGGTTCTACCGGTATGTGTGGGATGTGCATGTACTGAATTCTGCACTGTATGCAGTGGCATTCCATGTACAGAGTCAGACATACATGTACATATACATGTGTACAGGTACTGTACCTAGCAGGTGACCAAGGAGTTGTTTGGTACATGTAGATCTTTTTAAGTGCATAAATTGCAACATATCCCCCCCAATGTCACATACGGTTGCCACAGCAACTGTAGTCTTCTGTGTCCCTTCCCTTTTTACTGGTACTTTGCTTTTTGTCGTCCTACATGTACTGTAACTTGATTTTTGTGCACTGCAGTGGGATCTTGGTATTTTAATCACAAGCTTGGTTGCTTTCCTGATGACCGAATCGAGGGCAAAAGTCCCAAGGTCTGGTAATTTCCTTCTTTTTTTTTTTTTATTCAAGTCTGCTGCAGCGTTAGCTCGCTGCAGCACTGCAATCGATAAGTCCAGATTGAATTGTGTGCAATAATGTCAAGTCATTTGAACCACAGACAGCCTTGGTTCATCTCCTGTTTCACTCTAAGAACCGGTTTATCTGGCCTCGTAAAATTTGCTGAAATTTTTTTTTTGCCTTCCTGGCCATTCGGTCGGTTGATGAGATTTATGGCAACAGCATGTTCTGACAATTCTGCGCTGATTCCTATGCTCTACAAAATCCACCAATTTCTTAAAGATGGTCTTGACTACAAGCTACATGTACTTATTCTTTCACATCGGAACGATTATTGGTACGTGTACGGTATGCACGTTGCTCTCTCCAGAAGTACTGATTTGAAGATTATTTGTGTCATTATGAAAGATCCTCTTTTATTATGAATATGATGTACATGTATATGTACATGTACATGCCGAATGTGGAAGTTCCTGTCAGACATCACTGTCAGACATTTTCTGACCATTTCTTGTATTTGTCCAAACAAAAGCAAATGTTGCTGGATGAAATTGTTTGTTTATTTTTTGTGCTAATGACATTTAAACTATGAGGGAGTGTTCTTACATGTATGTGACCTTGCTACGGTACATGTTATGATGTACCTACCAGAGGGTGATAATGGCAGAACCGCAGTGACCATGCTTGTTCATTTTGTCCATCCACTGAACTCCATGCTCTGCACATGCATAGGACGTATTCTTGGAAGCCTGGTGTACAATTTTTGAAGGCTTGATTTGCGTAGATGTTTTCAGTTTGTGGGAAAAAAGATAAGTGCTAGAGCTTGATTTGATGCCTATGGTACCTTGCAGGGAATTATGAAGTGTATTACAAGTCCCTGATTGTGCCCAGACTATGGCACCAAACCAACAAATGGGCTTGGAAAGACTATTACATATAACTTTGGTTGTACATTTACACTTGAATGAATGTCCGTGCAGTTAACTGTCTCATGTACACAGTTACATGTACATTTGAACAGTTTGAGTGGGTTATAACCTGTTGACAAGCTGATGTGGTTTTTATGATGCCCTGATAAATTTCAGTTAATACCTTTAATACTTTTGGACGGATCTGTTAAATTTTTCCTGGCAGTTTCATCAGGAAAGCTCAAGTTCATCACGGCGCAGTAAGAAAAGTGGGAAGTTAACAATGTGCTTGTGTAGACTCGAAGATACATGCTTACATTGTACACGTACATGTGTATTTGCCACATTTCCAACTTGCATTCTGGACCAGTGAGGAGTGAATAAACCAGCATTCCCTTGGAACCTATACCAACCCTCTATCCCAAAAGAAATATGCACTTACTTCACATCATGTTGACTGCATGGATAGTGGCATGTTTTCTTGGCAAACCGTGCAAACCATTGCACATGTACGTTCATAGGGGTGTGCATTTATGGATATTTTAGAACTGGGACCCATCTTATGTCAATAACAGGTACCTGGGTACCCTTAAAATATAAAGAACACTTAACAAATGGCATTGTGCGCAATGCCGGGGACCCTTTGCCCCAAACGGCTCATTTTTCGTACGTAGGAAACAGCACATTTTTCTAAAGGTTAGAGGGAATTTCTCCCACCTTTTTAGTAAATGAAATTGTTACCTTCTGTTTGTAACAAAATAGTTCCATTGATCTCTGAACCGCAGTTGTGACCACGGGACCGAGCTTTTCAGCAGCACAGTGATTTTTCTGCCTTTCTCTCTTAAAGTTCACATACATTTTATGTGTGGAATTTGGGGGAGGGGAGTTATGAGTACCTGACCCCCCAAAATGGAACCGGGATCTAGGTACCCAGGACAGGCCTACATACTAGACTGACCTGCACCGTGAATTCTACCCAAATACCTTGTCAATTACCTGTACCAAGTGATAATGCATGTAAATGTACATTGACAGCTACGGTGGACAGTGCGGCAGATTGGATGCAGGCACATGCATGCTTTTCCCATTTTGAAGTCCCTCAGCTATCATGCTGCCTTGTAATGACTTGAGGATTCCTTAATTGGCGGAAAGATTCTCTCCTAACCCCAATGTTGTTGACATTGCATTGATTTCATGCATGTACATGTATGTAGTCTTTTTTTTTTTTTTTACATACGTGGGCATTGTCAGTAATTGCACACCGTGTCCTTGAGCACTTGTCATTCTCACATACATGTATACAGTCAGGGCAAACACATCATTCGCCTTATCATCCAAAGGAGGCTGCCAGTGTGTTCTGAGTTCAGTTGACAAACCTGTCAATAATTCACCTGCATTATATTAGCACAGGACCTGCTGTGAGGCTGTGAGAACATGGTAAATAATAGAGACATACAGTACCTGTACAGTACATTAGTTTCAGAACTGGAATTTTTTATTTCTTTCTTTCGGGGGGGGGGGTTGAGAAGCTCGCATTCGATGAGTGAACAAAGGCCCTGTGAACATGTAGGGTTACTGCTGAGCACTGATGGTTGTTGTCCTTGGAACTCAAGGGACCAGTGAAAGCTGCTCTCAAGCAAGGAATGGTTGGAGAAAATCTGGCCATAATTTCCTCGGAGTTGGGGGAAAAAATGAGAAAGCACCCTGTTCAGTAAGTGCTTGGTTTCTGCGGGAGGACCATTGCATATCATGTTGGACTTGGGGAAGCAGGAAACAAAATATAACAAATGAAGCTCTGAGGTGCTGTCGCCTAATTTTGTTCTCTCTGTTGAGGCATAAAACGGCCGCAGGATTCATTATGCTGGCGTGCACCACACTGAGAAATGGAAATTAAATTTCAATTGATCTAGGGGCCAACTTGAATGAAACCCGCACTCTGTTAGACCCTGCAGAGAAATGAATAAGCAGTATGCTTTAATTCCGTTAACATCTTTTTTGTACCCGCACAAATTCTCATGCATGCACTCTTACCTCCTTGTCACAGAAAATTGATTTAACATTCAAATTATGTGTTTTTTTTTCCTTGTGAGCTCTTCTAACCAAGTGTTTCTTAAAATTCTCCCCCCTCGGTTTTCAAAGAGATGTTTTTACATTCTCAAAGGAATTGAAAAAATGTAGTGGGAGCAATATTTTTGCTTCTCATTTCAGAACTGCAGTACAAGAGTTTTATTCATAAACGGGGATACGTGAAATTCAGTTGCTCTACGTGTACATGTAGGTCCAGCAGAGTTTTCTGGTTGGAACTATTCCTCAAGACCATTGCACTTTGGTGAATGTACTGTTGTACACTACGAGCTCTGCTAATTCTTTTGGAGCATTGATCTATTGATCAGCTCACATAGTTAAGTGTGTATTTGGGTCTCCCGGTTGATGAACCAGTTAATTTTTAGAACTGAAATCACAAAAAAGATAGGTTGGTCAAAAGGTCGCTCTTCAAGTGAGAGAAAAGAAGTGCATCCTGTGCGCATAGTGACTCCTTCAAAAGCCTGCCGGCTCAGGTTACCCAGGTTCTGTAAAACTGTGTCGCATTCAACCCCACCTCTGCACTCTGGCGGGATAAGAAACTAGATCCCCCTCTGATGTTGATCACATGTATGCAGAGCTGAGACGAGTGGCCATCGATTTCTGGCGGGGACAATGTTGTCCGTTTGATGCAAATCTTACAGAGTGAGCACACACGGAGTGGGCAGCGTTTAGCCTCACCTAGCCCTGTTGAGGTCTTCCCGTAAATGGATGGCGGTCCCAAAGTGCGCATTTTCCTAACACCGTAGGATCGAAGTACAGGCTTTGGTGAATTGATCTCTGCTGGCAGTCTTTGGAATACCTCAGATAATATGAGCACGGACACGTACTTGTGAGTTTTTACTTTTTTCATTTCGGGGGGGGGGCATGATAAATGTGCATATATGCGCCTATGGGGGCTCCAGTGCAGTTCAAATATTGCCTGTCACGTAGATGTACATGTAAGCCTCCAGCATATTTATCGTCCTTTACACTCTGTTCTGGAATTTTGCAGCACTAAGATTTGTTGTAAGGATGCTGGCAGGAGTCTTTCTGCCCAGTAGGGAGGCAGTATTGACTTCATTCCTGCCCGGCCACCGATAATTTTTTTCTGCTGCAATGCAAAAAGTAGCAAAAACTGCCACTTAGCAAGTGACATGTACATGTATAGAATACATTTAAATGTACGTTTTTTCATAATAAATGATTAAAAACTCTAGTTTTTCATTGAGAAAATGTGTATGTTTATTCAGTGCTTTTGGCAGTAAGCAGGAATGGAACTGTTTGTAATTATTACCCAAGCTGATGACCAAACTGCTAAATGTATTTCAAAAGAAATTTTTTTAACCACTCTGATGTGACGGGTTATGGTAATAGTAGGTACATGTATGTTATAAACAACTCAACGACTACATGTTCGTGTATCTGCCTACCCAAATAACCCGGTTTTCCTCTTTGGAATGGAGAAGCAGTTGCATCTGTGTGTCACGTCTTAGGACAATCACCGCGGTGATCCGTTGGGTTGTTGCTGTAAACCCTTATTCTGAAAAATGAATGACCACACAGTATCCAATCTTGCATGTCTCCTACTTCTTGGCCTGCGACGCTCTGCCAAAGAATCAAGTACAGTGTACATGTACCTGTACTGTAGATACATGTACCTGAAGATTCCACTTGGTATGAGATGGCCTGTCACAAGAAATATTCTGTGGAGCATGAGCATGCATTTGAAAAAAACGAACCAAACAACAATTTTATTTCCAATTATGACAAATGTAGGTTACAGAGGTTGATACTTCATATATTTTGTTTTTCTTTATTTGTTAATGCCATTTTAGATATTTCTGGGGAACTGATTGAAGTTGGAATCCTTTGTATACACTCCATTCTTGTGTGTCTTTACTCTCTTGTATATGCTGACAAACATGCCGACAAAGCGAGGAACAAATCGAAAGTGCTAGAATTGAAGACAAGAACTGTCATCATCCTGAACACACAACCATCTGATACAAATAACTGCATACTACGTCACCACCGCTCGTGGGCGTCTGTCACCAAAGCCACCCGAAACTCCCAGCCCAAAGCGTGGAGAACCTTAACGAGCAGTAACGAGATCTTAATGGGGTGTTTAGTATTCACAGCCCGGGGGGGGGGAGGCTCAAACATCAGAGTAAGCACTAAAACCCAAGAGGTGCTGTGAGAATCGTTCATCCAGACCGGCTAACCTTAACATTTTTTTTTCCTCTGGTTGTTACCAACCAGCCATTTATGGTTTGCCATGTGGACCCGACTCGCTTTGGCACAGCAGTTCTGTTGAGAAATAGCCAATCTGACCAGGCCCCTGTGATCAGGAAACACCAAGCGGTCTCCCCTCCCCTGCCCCTCCCACTGTGCTCAGACTGCAGTAAAAATGAGGAGGATTTTACAGCGCCTTGCAGGGCCTGTGCACACTGAGCATCCTAACAATGTCAGTGCATTTCAGACTCACAGATGGAATCGCAGTCTCTGTTTTCTAATTTTAGAGCTGCAAATACAGCCCTGAAATTCCAAACTGAAGGTGCGTACATGTGTGTCGAAGTCTTTTTTTTTCTTTTGTAGTTCACATGCCTCAGAATTGAGATTGTGGTTTTTCACCGAGTTCTCTCTGTTGACTGGATATTTGCCCATGCGCTTTAACTATTACAATATAAATTTATTTGTGCTAACTCACCAGATGTCAACATTCTTTTTTTTTAGCAACCTTGGAACAAACATGCTTTGTTTAACATTTTCAGCCCGTCTGTATGTACAAAACATCTGCAGAATTTATGAACAGATGTGTGGTGCATATGTACTGGTATGGTACATCTTACTGAAAAGTACTCGTACTTACAAAGTGTGCAAAGACCTGTATCTGAAAGTACATTGATCAGATCAGCAGTACACACAACAACATACAGTACTTCAACAATGTTTATGTTACTCGCCAGTGTGTTGAAAAGTCGAACACAATATTGAAATGCAAATACTGGTATCTATCGTAATATAAACACCAGCCAATGTTGAACTCATAACTCATTCTTTGTTTCAATGCCTCTCTGAACATCTAGGATAATGTTTCTGAAGTACACTGTACCATCTCACGACTAGGATATGACTGACAGTGTTTCGTCTGTTTTTTTGGGGGGGAGGGAGGGAGAAGGTGGCTGGTTTATCATTTCTTTATTTGGTCTGATGGAGGTTTGATGATGATGAACTCTGTTGCTAATGATGCCTTTTGTTTGAATTAAAAGAGCTTTAAATCCCATCTGACAGATTTTAAAACTTGCGTTTGTAGCCACAAGTGCTGGTTGAAACAAAACATCAAAATATGTTGTGAATTTCACAACAATCAGTCAAAATATAAATAAAATAAAAAAGCGGGTAGGAACAAAAAAAAAGCAGGTGGGGATGAGAAGCTACTTTATATTTTTCTTTCAATATTGCTCTGCACCTCTTTGCCCTAAAATGGCAATAATATTGACAAATATGGTAAAAAGCTTGAGAAACCAAATACACGATGTAGAAGACTTGAGTTTTCTTCCCAGTTCCTTGTTTAAAATAGGGAGAGAAAAAGAAACTGAGGGAACCTGTTGACCAGTATTCTTACACAGGAAATTGCTCAACAATTCCCGTGGCAGCTTCTCCTTGACATGCGTGCCATATATTGCCTACATTGAGCCTCTTTTGAGGCTATTAGCCACTAATGGATGGATGCTTCTCTCTGCCACCAATCAATAGCCACTAGTGGAGCTTAACGATGTCTCGCCTCATTGACTGGAGCCAAGGTTTCCCCTGGATTGGATCATAATCGCACACCTTGCCCAGGTCTTATCATGTGGATCCCAACATTCACAGTGTGGAAAAAGTAGTTAAGTGTTGTTGTGAAGGGATGGCATGCATATTTTATGGAACAAGACCTGATTAGCAGCATTCCTGCTGAGCGGGTCGAGGTGTCACTGATATGAAATGACCGGTTAACATTACCCGCAACAAGCATGTTCAGAGTTTCAAGTATTTGTCCTGTCGGATCAGCTTTTCAATGCTTGACATGCCCAGTTCATGGCTGTCATTGAATCCACTGTTTTCTCGCCAGGATCTTATGAACTTCACAAAAGACATTTTGCATCTAGTGCTTCATATGGCAAACCTCTGTCACATCGCTACATGTACATATTCAAAACAATATACTGGTACCCACATGTACCGGTCGCATGCTACCCAGTTGCATTACATAAGAGGTTTTGCCCTGTGGTCTTTTTCTGGATAATGGTAAACCTACAGTATTTGCTGCCAAAATTTATTAACAACAAACATGTGTATGTTCGTGTAGTTCATTGTAAAAGAAAACTGCTGTGACATCCCTAGGAGAAAAAACAAACATTTTTTTTTGTATGGAGGTCTGCAGGTGGGGATTCTTTTAGGATTAGCTGTACTTCTGTTTGTCTTTGTGTCAGCCGATCATGTTTTCCCTCTGGTTTTTGGCTCCCATCTCCGTGTTGAACCACCTGCCCGCATCTGTAGGGCAACACTATGGTGAGTCGGTTGCTCTGCGGCCGGGCAGCCGACAACCGGAAAGTAAAATGCCAACATCCTTGTATTTCGGGTGGCATTGCGCCGGTGCAGGTGCATCGTCAGGCTGCTCGTGGCTGGCCGGATTATTTTATGCCCCCCCCTTGTCGTGGGAGGGAAGCCAGGCTGGGGCCTCAGCAGCAGCGCTGGGGAATCCGTGTAGGGCTGGCAAGAAAACAAGTAGGAGTGGAGCTGACTTTGCAGCTTGAACCAATTCCACCTTCCCCATTTCTAATGACATATGAAAGCTGTGCTTCCTGTTTATCCTCGCTGCTACATGTACGTGTTATTGCCATTAGCTTTCATAAGTGTGTGTATACCGTGCCAGAACAAGCCATTTGTGCAGAATTTGTATCCATACACATGTACATGTACGTGTACATGCACTTGTATGTACATGGATGTACTAAAAACAGGGTATAAGTGATTGGGGAGGGTACATGTATACGAATAGTACGTGTACATGTATATGTAAGTATGTCTTTTATCTGAGATCTCTAAAGCCACTTAGTCCTTCAGTTTTTCACTCCATAGGCCTGAGGGAGATCAAGAGAGGGCGCAATTTTCCTAGCAGCGGAGGCTTCTTACATGTGGAAGGGAATTGCACTTCGCTGGTTCATTATTAACCAATATGAAGTGTGTGCGTTGCAGCCGCATTGCTTCCAATGAAATGAACACCCCCCTTTAACATGGCTCTTTTCAACTGATGACGGGATGCATTTGCTCAAGGAGTATGGTGACTAAGTTTTCAGTTGGCCAAGTATCTGCACACATGTATACTAAACTCAAGACTAGTACATGTACATGTAGGCCTACCCAGCACAAATGTGTACAGTGGTTAGTTTCTGGTGTGAAGTTACAGGTACCGGTACATCTATAGTGCTTCAGATTTTAACCGTAAATTTGGCCGTTATGGTATTTATGTAGAGTGACATGTATACTGAGAAGTTGCCGTCATGACGTGCAGTAATGGATTTTTGTGATTGAATAAAAAACTTGCACATCTTTAGGGAAAAAAAGTCACCTCTCAAGTAAATGTCCATCTACACATGTAGATATAGTTAAGTTCAACTATCTCACCAGCAAGTTATTGCATCAGTAGCAGAATTTACAGTGTCTGTGTGTGTTCTCGTTTGTTAAAAAACAGTCCAGTCTCCCTTGTCCCAAAGGTTCAGCCAGCAGTGTTTGATTTTCGCTTATTACCCTCACACACTTGCCCCTGTAGAGCCTCTGTGTTTTTATTGGGGTATCGAAGAAACACAAGATCTGCCTGGCAATCACGTCTAATGTTTTTTTTTTTTTTGCTGTTGAGGCTGTACTAATGCGTGTCACCGCATCAGGGCCCTGACTTTTCTGGGGTGGAGTTTGGAGACTGGCTGCTTGAAACCTTTGATCAATATTTACTGGATGAGTCGTGCACTCGCTAACATGACACATCATCTGTTTTTATTAGAGTAAGAAGCTACAGTTGTAAGTACTAGTACATGTACGTACTCATAGGTGCTCCAATAGCATGCCTATTAGAGGAAGTACCGTACATATACTCTGGGTCTTTTGGTTGTTCAATTTATGAAGGAGAGAGGAATTTACCTGTAGGCCTACATGTACGTACTTCCAGAAAAGTATTGATAAAAAGGCCCCTTGGCATGTCATGAAATTATATTTTGGATTGCCGGTGCGTAACCTATGGTACTGTACATATTCAGGTATACATGATCAATCTTGAACAGATTGCCATTATTAAAATCCCAGCCCCTGGTTTTTGAGGATATTCCTGTCATTTCTAATATCAAAGGTACGAGTTGAATCGTTCCTTCTGTGGGACAGGGTGTCAGTGTCTCGCATTCAAGTAAATAAACGTGCCCTCGTGCACATATTGATGTCCCACTCACTCTCCAGCAGAAGTTGCAGAGCAATTTTTTTTGGGTTCATTCTTTTTGTCGCTTCAGGCCGGGTAGTCTTGAAAGCCTTAGCTTTTGAAATAGATCCAGCACTCGAAATCCGCGGCCCTATTTGCGCCACCCGATTTGCGAAACTGAAACTTGCCCAGCTCAGATACCCCGAGCAGTAGAATTTTAATGAGGACTTAAGTGTATTGTGATAAGATACAATGCTTGCAATTAATACCAGCAACTTCTTCACATATGGCGCTCTATTAGAAGTAAATGTGCGTACACCTGGTAATTGGGAGACAAACAATCTAACAAGCTTACAGTTTAGCTTTCAGTGTTTAGAAAATTAAAAAAAAAACCAATACCAGCAAATAAAAACAATTATGTGGAATTTGTGCTGAAAGTACATGTAACATATTCATACTTATGTACTAATCTAAGGCCTTTTGTATAATTTGCTTTTTTGAAAACAACACTCATATGTGCATGTACATAAATCTTTTGGAAGATTTTATTTTAAAATCTTTGACAAGTTGTCATTTTTGTAGATGTTACCCAGAACATGAAGATGATACTCTTGCCTCCTGAATTGATCAAGCTGTCAGCAGTCCAGAATGTCACTGATTGACATAATTATAATGCCTGTTCTTATAGCATATTTAATAACTGACAGAGATCTCAATGCACTTTTTATTATTATCCCTGCACAGAGGGATCACAATTAAACATTCCAGAAATCATCTCAGCTCCCTGGGGAATATACTAGCTGATGCTGCTACATGTCAGGTGCAAACAGCTAAACATAACCATATCTTCCCTCACAGGTATTAATTTACTCTTGGGTGGAGAGGGGCACATAGGTGTAACTTTAGTGACTTGCCCAAGATCGGAACGTGTTGCCACCAGCTGGATTTGAACCCCCGACCCTATGATCAGAAGCTACATACAAACCCTAACCACTAGTTCACACGCCTCCATATATACAAGTACATATATGCAGAATGACAATTGGGAAGCCATTAACATCATCTTGTCTCCTTATTCTGGTCTTCAAATCAGAGAGCTGACAGCATCACAAGTGATATGGGAATGAGGCTTCCTTCAGGCTTCTACTCTTCAGTCATCTTGCTGTTTATCCCTCCTATGCCTTCCTTCCTAATCTGTCCTGCCACTAGCCTGAGGGGAAATGCTACCCGAAAAGCCATGGCTTGCCAAGTGACCACTGTGCTTGGAAATGTCATAATGGGCCACTTTAGGATGGGGCTTTTAATTGAATTTTGGCGTGGACGTGTTTGTTCTCACAGTTTCTCAGCCCAGCCAGGAAGCAGCTATAAAACACAGCAAGCACTATAAAAAGGAGATTCACAGTAAAGTAATTGAAATCACGTGTCACTGCCTAGAAAAAATTTTGCAATTAAAAAAAAAAGACAAACCCTGGGTCCCCACTCTAACAAAGGGTCAGTATAAGCCTAATTGCGTTTGACTTATTCAATATAAATTTTCTAACTGCAGATGCAGAAATGATCGGAATTAGTTGAATGTATGGATATTAGGTTTGTGCGAAATGAAATAAAAAGACCCCGTCCTTTACTTGAAGTACTCCTCCCTCACCATAGGAGAGACAATTTGTTGGGCATTGTTTAATCTGGGCTGTAAATTCCAATTTAAATCAGTCGCACCTGCTCAGGGCATCCTGAGCCAAACATAAACCATTCTGCCCAGACAGTGATTCCCCCCAAGGGGCAATTTTGTTTAAAAGCATGCCATCTCCTGCCCCCCACATTGGATTGAACTTCCATGACACCCATGTACATGTATGTCATTCCTTAAGGTGCTCAACACCTGTTCGAAGTAAATGACATTGAATTCCCTCCACCCCTGATTCCCAGTTTCTCCCCCCCCCTCCCACTGTCTGGGTCTCTGACGTGGGCTTTCGACCCTAAATATTACACCTCATCAATTCCCCAAGGTAGGCATTCAGTGGACCATTGCTGTGGGTTACACAGATAAACAAGAGCGTAAGTTCAGAGTAAATTGTTTCACCTACCAGTCACGGCCTGACCCTGAGGATTACACTGCATGTACTTACTTGCAAGTAATTACACTACATGTACATGTACTTATCATACACCTGGTACCCCATCTTACATAGCCGACCCACCTTTCACCCTGTCCAACACAAATAATCCTAATAGTGTCGCGTGTGTTGACGTGGAGTCAAAGCATTGAACCTTCTGGAGCAGTCGACCAAGCTTACATGTAAGTTCAGGATCAGAAACCAGATTCTCTTAGTTGTGTTTTGTGCTACCCGGTTCTTAAGATGCCACTCCCTTCAGTGAGTCAAGTAACTGAGGTAAGCATTGAGCCACCCACTCCCTCCTTTTTCAGGAGCCAAGGGAGGTTGGATGGTGGGAACGAAGGTTAAAAGCTTGAATTCAAGGCTTGCTCTGTATTACCTAACTGAACATCTACACTGTAGGTATACTTAATGTGGCAGTGGATGTGGGAAGAATTGTGGCTTGTATACACATACACAAACTGTTTTACAAAGGATTCCTTTTGACGGTGTTTGATGGTAACTTTTGTTGGGATCTTCTTGATAAATTTTAATGCATGGCTTTATTACATGAATGTATACCCGACACGTGTCCATGTGCACTTGTAGAGTCTACGTGGATGTATCTGAATATCTTGAAGTTTATGTTGGTCATGTTTGACCACTTGAAACAGCTTATATGTGAGACCATTCATTGATCCATCTTTTGGTTATCGTTCTCTGCTTCTCCCACGCCTCCGGCCCTTTTGTTCAATGTCACCCCTCCCTCCCCAGTGCACTGAGTGGTTTAAAACCATATTTTACCCAGACATCAGCAGATATCAGGACAATAAAGGGTCCGAATTCCTAAAACTACATCAAACATGTTTAAACATCATCTCCAAATACAGACAGCTAGGTTGAAAAGATCTAAACCGCAAAATTCATCGAAATGGTCAAAAACGGGAGCAAAATCTGAAAGAGGGCGCTTCTTATGCATAGCGCCCTCTTCGGCTATGTTTGCATAAAGGTTTGCACTGTTCGTTCTGCTGTACCGGTGCGGTATTAAAACTCTCTTTGTTGTTGATTTGGGGTTAAATAAAGATTAATTGAAGGTTTCAGCAATTTGCAAAAGCATGTTTTATGGGTGCTTTTTGTTTAATGTATGTTGGTTTCGTACCCCAATTTAAAAGCCAGTCAAATAAATTCTGAAATAAATGGTTGAGTTTACAGTTTTCTAATTACGTCTTCATGAAATGAATGAAATACCTGCTGGAGTTATTTTTGCTTTATCAAAGGAAGTAATTAAACGGCGCATCTGCAAATTGCCTTTTGCCAACATCATTAGTTTTTTTCTCTTTATGTCATATAAAACCGAGTAACTGAGTTTGGCAAACTCCATTTTCCACTGCTTCTACTCGCAACTCATCTAATATCGTGTCCATTCGCCGGGTTCCACTTCGTCTAGGGGATTAACTCTCGGGCGAGTGCAAACATCAGCTTCATCCTTTTTGGACAAGCCTCTGCAACCGTAATTGATGATGTGTCATTTGATTTGGAGACGGCTGATTTTCAAAATTAGAAATAGTTCATCAAAGAAAATTTGTTGAATGCTAAGGGGGGCAGTGACTTGTTGGGTTTAATACATTTCTCCCACAGTGCTTTTAGTTGCTTGGAAATGTACAGTTCGGTAAACTTTCCCTTTAGGTTGTAGTCTGCTATAATTTCTCCAGCAATGATAACAGTCTGGCCCCTTGTGCGCGATCCATCCTGTGTTTACGTATTTATTCCAGATCGTTAGAGAGTTCCATCTTCCTGGCCATTGAAGACAGAAAAATATGAAATATGTAGCTTTGCAAGTTGAGGTTTTTTTTCAAGGAGTCGGATGGCTATATGTGGGTTGGTTTTAGGTGGGAAAAGTTCTGGGAAATAAAGGTCTCTACTGAGTTATGATAAAGCCATTAATTGTCTGCTCTACATCACAATGACAGCTGAGTGACCTTTTTTTTTTTGACTGGACAAAAATCAGTCAAAGTTGCAAGTACCGGTGTATCTGGCTTCCCCTGAGAAAGTACGTCTGGTTGGCTAAAGATAAGTGTTTACTTTTTTTTCTCTGGTCAAATACTGTGCTCCATTCCGGTCAAGTTTATAAAAAAAATCAAACTTTGTTCGTTAGTAGTTTTATTTTGGCAATACATCCAACATTCCATGCAGTCAGGGGCAAATTATCCTTATTTCATCGCAATTGGGAAAGTAAAGCACAACTCAGATTTCACTTCGTCAAAAATTTAACTGGCTCTGACACTTTATTATACAATGCGATGACATAAACCTTGCGGGATCGGAGAGAAAAATGTACGGCACATGTCGCTGAATTGTGTGGACTATTCATGTTAACAGAGGGCACTTGTTCGCTTGCGATTAACAATATATTTAGAGAAAACATCGATCAACATTTCATCTTGTACGGGTGTCAGGGGCATTTTTGCAAATTTACTACAATTTTACCTTGACAAGGCATATTTACTCTCTTGATATGTGACAAATTTATGGCATTTTACCATGGGTGCTAGAAGGTACTCTTCAAAATGTGTTACCGTAAATATTTTTAAACAGATGTATTTTGTGCTATTTTAGTTGACTTTTTTCAATGTCATGTTACTGTATCATTCAAGAATCGACCCACATCATACTCTACACCATTTAGAACCATTGAAACAAAATGTGAATCTTTTTTATTTTCTACTCGTGTTAGCTTATACATTAAAACTGTTATATCTCAGAAACAGAGCATGAAATTTCAAAATAAAGTTTTGTACACTTAAAACTGGATTTTTGGACTCCAGTGAAGAGGCTTTTGTTAAAAATTGAAAAATATAAATCAGACCGAATGTCTGGGTCTTAAACCACTGTGTACTCCTCACCGAGTGTTCACGCACATCATGCCATCTCACCGGGCTTCACAGTCCCTGGTCCCACTGACCTGTCATTGATCCCAGAGGCATCTCTCCAAGCCCCAGTGGCAATCGATCTACCCCTTCCACCTCCCCTCCCTTCCCCACCCCCAGTACACGATATGTTGCCCTGCTGTGCTGCCAGTGCCATTTCCTGTGAGACGCAGTAAGGATGCTGTGTGAATATGTGGTCGGAATGTGGATCATATGTCATCGGTTGCTTGAGGATGATATCAGCTGAACGGTCCCCTTCGGATTGTCAGTTGACTGTAGAATGGTGTCAGTAAAACTAGACTTAGGCTGTGATGTTAGCTTTGTAACTGTAGAGATACATGTATGCGTAGTTTTCACATACACTGCACTGTATGTACTGTACATGTACTGTGCTATGAAGTGTCATACCATACATGCGTAGTGATAATTTGCTGTATTGGTGTCACGCATTACTCTGAAAGTACTAATTGGTACATGTATGTACTCAGTATTCATGCTGCTCAGCACAAGTTCTAAGTGATTCCTTGGCAACAATAGAGGTCAGAAGTTTATGGATTCAGTGAAATAAAGAGAGTGCTTGATAAATGTAGACACGATCACCAAATGGAATCAACTGTTAGTTTGCAGGGAACTGTGTCGAGAACTGTCGGTAGAGTTACATATAAGTGAAGATGTGAATGCTTCCTTTACCTGGAAAAAGTTTGATTACTACATTGTACATGTAGGTGTGTATGTATGTACATGTACGGTACATGGCTTTGTCAAGTTCGCTTGTGTTCATGATGTTTGGGAAATAGCCTCTGGAATTTTTTTTCACCAATTTGATACAGCTGATGTGCTTTTCTGAGGGCATTGACCCTTGCATATTTTTACTCAATTTTTTCCCCCCAAGGAAAGTATTTGCAGCCATCTTCCTACGAGTGTCCCGTCACCAGACCCCGTCCACCACCCGCATCATGTAAAATGATCCTTTCTGTTGTCCATTCTGTCCACTTCTGTGTATGCACTTCTATATAAAACGTGCAACCTCGAGGAAAGCTAAGTTGTTTAACCAGGACCTTAAGAGTAATCCAGCCCTTTGAGGTCACAGTAGTCAACTTAGACAAGTCCTCTCTGAAATTACCCTTGTGTTTTAACCTTTGTGGCACACTGGGCACTGCCAGGTTGGAGTTCAGGATCTTGCAAACTCTCTGCTGAAGGTAGTCAAGTCATTATCCAATCAGCTGTCAGCACTCGTATCATACACATGAAACCAGTACCCAAAATGCTACTGTTTATAGTCCACAGGTACCTGCAGGCTAAATTAATTTCACCACTTGGAGTTTGGGGCGGGGATATTGTCTTCCACGACTGACGTCTTTATTGACGGTTTGATGTCCCTTTGGCAAGCAGAAAAGGTGGGGGGAAATCTGGCTTTTAGTGAATGGAACACGTCAGGAAATTTATTGTGCATGAGTTGCCGAGATTGCTTTTATATTGCTGGCCTTAGCTAGCAGGGAGATAAAGGAATGATATTATTCGGATTTGCCGCCAGCTCCGAAGTAAGCCCAACAACTTTGCTGAAGCGCTCCCTTTGAAGCAAACATTTCAAATATCCGTATCATGGGCTAAAGGGAGGCAATGGTGGAGGCCTGTGGCTGTGAATCTGACTTAATAAATGACACCCTTATTGGAACGTCAATAGTGATTGGTTTAAACAGGATCCATCCATCCACTTGGTACTCACTTGTTAGTGATACTATCTTATGGGTTTTTCTTTTGTAAACATGGATTGTCATTAAATTAAAGCTGTTTGGCTTGGGCCCAATATTACAAATCTCATGCTCCAGTTACGTGTAATTTGGATGTGAATCTTTTTGTTTCACCCAGTCATTTGTTCTTGTAACACGAAGCCTTCAAGGTTTTCTTTCTCCCGCCCAGGAAAAGGGTTAGTGGGTTTTCTTCATTCAAGCCTTAGATAGTACTCTTTCCCCTTTACTGTTTCTTTTCTTTTTCAATTTTTTCCTCTCGAACAAGACCAATTTTGAAAGGTTATTTACTGCCTAATTTTGTAGCCCCAAAGTACATGTTATTACATGTAAGTACAGAAGCTCGCTGCAGCACATTCTCAATCAGGTACATGTAATACCATAACACATATTGGCCCTGTTCTGAACAAGGGCTATTCTCTGTAGAAGTCTTGGTAGCAGTGGTGGTTAGTTGAATCAGCTAACGTGTACATGCGCATGTACATGTACATGTACCTCCTGTTGCTCTGTACGCCTCTGCATTGTACAGGTGTAATGTACAAGCTCGCCAGCTTAACTCATTCACTATTCAGATGTAATGATGGCAGTAGATTGGCTGTTCAGTGCTTAAGTACTGATACATTTACATGTACTACACTGTATGTGCATGTAACTTTTTTTACTGACATGAGAAATCATTCATAATGTCCTTTTGTATACGTGTACGGTGTACCGGTGCCACAGCTTACATTGCCTCACAGGAAAGGCCAAGATATGGATACATGTTGAAGGCCATGGGAGATGCATCGCCGGAAAGGGCTGTTTAAAGGAGGGGGGGGGAGATGGCTTGATCTGCATGATTGGACAGTTGGGAAAACAGGTGAGGCTTGATGCAGAGCAATTTTAACTGAATGGGGTGGGATCTGGGGAATCTGGAGCGGGGTTGTTGACCGGACCACGTAGTGCAGTGCTGGGCACGGCTGCAGGCTGCCAGTGGCAGGAGCCACATTATGGTCAGCTCACTGTCTCATCTTGCCTTGCTGGATAATGAAATTGATCAAGAGTGTCTCCAGAGTTCAGGTGTCTTGTTTAGTCTAATTCAAACATGAGAGTTAAAGTCCCGTAAGCATACATGGAACAAGTCGGTATAGGATGTTGCCTGTGTAACTTGAATTGTATGGCATTCTGCTGTTTACGTGCAAAGCTAGGAATAGACCTTTACTTTACTTTACTATATACTTTATTCTTTAATCAGGCCTGTTGAATCTCGTACATGTAGCTAGACGGAAACCAAAGAGGTAAAAGGCAGGGATAGTATGCAATTCGAAATGGCAGGTCTTAATACAGTTATGATCCTTTTCTTCAAACTGCTCTTGTCAAACTTCCCAATCAGTTTCCTGTTTCGGTAATCCCTTCCGGTCGCCTCCAGCTTGTAAGTCATCAACACCCCGGCCTGGCAGTGTGGCACCTTGCCCGCCACGCCTGAATCATTCATTGGCAGTTTCCTCCCTGCTCTTGCAGTGTACCCTCATCAGAGCCCATGGATTTTAGCACCCTGACACGTGGTCAGCGAGGCACACAGACCACATCTCCTAGGGGAATGGACCTACATGTTCAGAGTCAACCTTGCCTAACATAAGTTATTTCCATCCATAGCACACCCTCACAACTGCTTGACTTTCTATCTCTTGTTTCTTATTGCTTAACATTACATATATATACCAAATTTCTCATCACCGCTTCCCCTGTTGTCAGCACTTGCATCATCTGTGCATCTTCCACAATTCATTTTTCCTTCTTTTTTTTTTTTTAAGTAAGGTTTGTTTACTTTTGTACTGTAGATGAACCATTACATTGCATGAGGTTAGAATGGGGCCAAACAGTAAAACTCAGCTTTCAGAATGACTTGCATGTACACAGGTACATGTGCAGGTACATAGATGTACATGTACTTGCAATACTAAGACAGAGTTGACACCTTTGATATCCACATGTAAATCTGCCCTTATCATTGGCATCTTCTCAATTACCTCCGCTTTGACATACATGTATACATGTACATGTATTGTAGGTGTTAGTCTTAATTTGTTACCCTTGACTTAGCATGCAGTCAGCCTTCCTACAGGTACATGTACCTGATGAATGTACCACAGGCCGACAACTGCAACAAGTGCACAAAACTCTCAGACTGCAGCCTTGTTCAATTTTGCAGGTATCTGTTCCTCAATTTCCACACCCCCCTTCCACACTTTTTCGTTCGGGTATGCTTTGCAAACATTGACTTGGCTCCTGGTCAAGGTTGGCCTCTCAAGGCCTTATCTCCCTCCACTTTAAAATTCCATTGTGGCGGTTAATTGCCTGCGCGTTCTGCATCAGTAATCCCCACTGCCTGTCCTCAACGATCAGTTCGTGGTCACCAAGGTAATGCTTCAGTAA
The DNA here is from genome assembly GCF_054643075.1 of Acanthaster planci. NCBI lineage: Eukaryota > Metazoa > Echinodermata > Asteroidea > Valvatida > Acanthasteridae > Acanthaster > Acanthaster planci. The sequence goes on along the minus strand of NW_028257672.1, from coordinate 30,142 downwards.
GAAGTTGACTAAGCATTTATAAGTGGCAGTATTTAGGGAGGGTGTTAAATTGCCATTTCACACCTCCAGCACAGCTTGCTGAGGAGCCTTTTTCAATATTACGCTTCGCTTCGCTTCGTGTGGAGGATACCTCTGTCTGCTGGAAAACTCCCAGTGTGGGCTCAAAATCAAGTAAGCTTTCCATCTTTATTTTGTAAATGTGTGAGGGGGTGCTTGGCTTCCATGAAGACTACATGTACATGTAACACACAAACGTGTACATGTATACGTGTACACTGTACATGTGCTGTATGTACCGTAAAAATATCAAATACATGTGCAGTATGCAGAAATAGTGTACTGCTTTTGTGTATATGTAATGATGTAAAATATGCAAAAAGACCCACACATACGCGCGAACAACCCCCGGTTTTACAGCACCCCTGTTTCAGACCTTAACCAATTTTTCTCAGGTGTACCGTTCTTTCATCCACTAGGTTTTACGGCATCACACGCTCCATGGGTGTACAGCACATGTACTGATGCATGTGTGGCACTTGCGTTATTGACCTCACCACTGTTATCAACCTTCCAGACACGTGGCAGGTGTCACAACTCCCAAAATTGCTCGTTTGACAGCAGGTCACAAGTAAAATGAGCAACATCCAGGATCTACCGGTACACACATACTTTGTATGTGGATAAACTGGCAACAGTGATGGATTTATGTAGAAATTGTGTCTTCTCAATCAAAAACTTGACAGTTTCACCTGTAATTTTAAGGTTTTGTAGGCCATTGAACTACTTTAGTATGTGTAGAGGATGCCATCATACGTTGCTCGATGGAGAAAGGGCATGCCAACTTATGGAAATGTTCATAAAACCCAAAATTAGATTTAAACTAAAAACTTGTCAACAAATGACACGGGTACGCAAGAAAAAGAGTGGAGTAAGGAGAGTTTTTCTGTGTCTAGTGCAATGTTGTTACCTCTTCAGAGTATTTGCCACCATGAGAGTTGAGCAGTGTCAGACTACGGACTTGACTCGGGCTTCTAATCCTTCTTTCGTATGCTCACATTGACGCATTGTTATCACAACCCAAAAGCTGTAGCCTGGAGTCCCCTGCAATTACCTGCATGGCGTCTCTCTGACGTCAGCCTTTCAGGAAACCTGAAAGGCTGCGTTATATATGTGACCTGCTCTGCAAAAAAGGGTTTTCAGTCGCACAGTGCCAGAACGTGTAATGGCCTGTTCTATTTGGAGAGGGCAAAATTTCCTTTAAAAATGTGATTTTGTGTTTTTTCCTTTAACAGCTTCTGTAATATTTATTTTTAGAATTTGTGACTGCAAACATGGATACTGATGAATAAAGATGAAAAATTAATCATTCAGTAGGAAATCCCACCATATACACTGTAACACTGTGTTTCCAGGCGCTACACTTTATGAGCTTTTTCTCAAAAAGTACTTTTAATAAATCTGAAAATGGGGATATACAAATGTCTATATACCGGTATCTCCAGAACACAGCACACTACAGGGGTCATTCATATATCAAATCATAGCTTTTGATGTACAGAATCCAGCCATACATGTGTATAAAAATTTGTAACCTGAATCTGGCTTAGTACCCATTTTTCTACAGCTGGTCACATATGGCTGTTGCATAAATTTGATGACAAATATTGTTGGGCACATTTGTGGTTGATGTAACCTAATCTGGCAATTGGCAGTGTTGTGTCGGCTTCTTTGACTTAGAATTTATCAGTACTGTGCATGGAGGATTTTGGAGGCTAAATTGGTGATTGATTTCTCCATCTAATGTTCACCATGTTGTAAACAGTACATTGCGCGTCCCATCTGCTCCAGCCGATTTTGAATTTGGTCCATCCAGTGTCTAAACTTTTGTGACTGACATTAACCAGTCTGCAGTTGTTGCACATATATCGCAAATGTGTGTAAGCAGCTTTTTGGTTGCGAAAATTCAACTGTAGGCTAAGCGATATTTGGCTTTCACTCTGAGACATTTCCTCTTTTGCACCAGTGTAACCACTTACAATTTCTGTCTGTGTTGTCTGTCTGTGTTCCATCCCCCCAACCAGCGTTTGAGGTGATGTCCACGATATGATACGAGTTTCTTTGTGGTGCATTGTTATGTCAAATGAAAGGATCGCTTTGAATGAATAAATTGCTACTCAGTGCATGAATACATGTCTCAATAATTACATGTAGAGTCAGCCCGAAGCACACGGCTCGAATGCTCACCGAGGATTGTGATTCTGTCTCTTGGATAACTTGGTAATTGTCAGCATTCCCTGACCTTGAGATTTTACGGTAACATGTAACAGTACTTGCTTGCCAAATATGTCCACATACTTTCTACTTTTAAAACTGGATATTTGTGATATTTTGCTCTTTCTTTCTGTTTCTAGTCAATCCTGTATACACCGGTAATTCTTACCAGTGTATGCACATGTTCCAGGCCACACAATACAATTTATAAATATTTTTATGATTATTACATAAATCTTAAGCAGAAGAAAGTACATGTATCGGTATGCTGTACTGGTGGATACATGTGTGTAGCCTTTACAATGCTTTCATTGTTGATTTTAAATGGTTTCACTACCAAGTACTTTTCAATGTTGTGTGCTTAGGGTTTGAACAGAGGAATACCAGTGAGAAACGTCGAGGGCCTACAGATGTAGTATGTACTGTACACAAGCGTGTACATTTGTTTGTCCATATCCATTAATTACAAATTGATCTGGGCACCTGCACAGGAGTGTAGTCAAGTCGGGCATGCTTCGGGCTGCAACTGTTGACAGGGAGGAAACTGTTTTTGCAAGACCCCTTGGGACGCGGTCATTTGCCTGCATGCTCCACAGCCTTCCTTGGGCCTTCCTTGGGCTGACAGCAGCGGTGTAAACTCTCATGACAGATCACACAGTACCGACCGACTGATTAGTATTGCACGCTAATGCCCCCCCCAATTGATTGAGTCAACATCGCTCCAAAAAAGTGCCAGCTCAATCCCGAGCCAATTAGATTAATATTTAGCCTTTTTTTCTTTTAGGAGAGGGGGCATTTGTTTGTTTGGTTGTTTTTTTTTCCCCTGATGATAGGGTAGGTGATTTGAGAAGGTATGGTTTTCCCACCCACTACAAGCATCAGCAATGCTGCCTCTTTTGAAGAGGATTGCTCACGAAGCCTTGGCGCTTCACATTTATGGATTGCTTTCGAGGGTATTTTGTCAGGGAAAGTATTTTGTAAGTGCATTGCTGTGTGTCTTGGCCAGGAGGGGATATTTGTGTACTTTTCATGTATAGGCTGTTCAGACATGTGCAAATACACTGACCAATTGCCTCAATAAAGGAGGGATCATATTTGGAGAAGTGAAGGGGGAAACCTGTCCTGTGTGAGTATGTCAAACTGAAAGGAAAGAAGCGACTGAATTTATCTGCGCACAGTGGAAATCTCCCAGTGCCTTTATCATTGAAGTTGTTTAGGAGGGTGAGTTGCTCTCTGATCCCTTATGGAAGAGACTCTGTGGAGGTGTTTTCCTTTGGATGGGGATTTTGGGCAAGGAAACTTTCAGGCCATTTTTCTCTGTTGGATATGTAGAATTTTTTTGTTGGGTGGAGGAATAGGGGAAGGAGTTGAGTTAAGAACATCTCTGTCTTATACCAGTACACACTTGAAACAGACATACACACGTAACAGTGTGTATGGTTATTTCTTTAATGGCTTTCCAATATGGGCAATTCACAATAGTGCGCCTCCAAGAGTTTGCAACGCGCATCCAATGTGCGGAATCTGTCGACCCAATGCGTGTTTGGAAAGGGTCAACAGATTTCTTGCATTGTGATTGGTCAACGTGTTGCATACTCTTGGAGGTGCACTATTGTGAAACGCCTGTATTAAGAACCATTAGCAAATGTGAATGTTATGTGGTTGATGTTTTCCTTTTCATAGAGTGTCACGTGTGGCATAGTGCACTACTTTAATTTCCAGCCAAAACGGAGGAGAGTCATGACAGTTATCATTCTGTGACCAGTGCATTTCAAGTGTACATGTACAATACTGCACACATACATTTTACCCCCTTCAATTTTAATTGCATTACATATGCTGCCTGGCTAGACCCGCCACCATGTAGTTCCTCCCAATCCAAGTCTGTGATTGTCTGGGCTATTTTGACACCTTGTGCCAGGTAAAGGCGCCGTAAGGTCATTTCTCTGTTGATGTGGCAAATGCTGAGCCTGTACCTGGCGTAACATACTCCAAGTCAGATTTGAAGTGAGAGCATTACCTGAATTAGTCATACATCATTGAGAGTATAACCTATTCCCCCCCCAAAAGCTATTGATGGCAGAGACAATCCCGACCAAAGTGTAACTGATGCAGCCAAGGGCTTCATTAAGGAACTCACCACCCGGATCAGATTGAGCAATAAAATCATCACAGGAAACCACAGGAGGACTGTAAAGACTGGCTCCTGTAACTGCATCATGTACCGGCATAGCGGATGAAAAGATATGGGTGTGCAGTTTATGTGATCACTGACATAGGAAGGAGCAATATTTAGGGGTTGCACTTCCCTTTTTTTCATTGGTTCCTTGCCATGTCAAAGGAATTGTAACTGAGTACCAAGTGCAAGGGGTCTGTTGAAACATTGTCAGGTAACCACACATGCTGTACTCTCAGGCACATGGTACAGGACCTCGGTGTGATCTCCATGGAATTGTAGCTTCATTTCAATATCGACACTTTCCCTGTTACTCTGTTTTATACTCTGAGTTTCTTCCTTTTCTCTCTCCAATTAGGATATTTTGCTGAGGCTGGGCGGAGTCACAAGCTGGGACCAGTTAAGAGAAGCAGTGAGAGATGCCGTAGGAATCACATTACAAAACACAGTGAGTAGCTCTTCCATTCAGAGTTCATTCACAGCAGTACACAAAATGTTGGCTGTCAATTGTATAAACTTATACATGTGTATTTATTTTATTTTATTTTATGGCTGGGACAGTACATGAACGTCTTTCGGTTTATATTTCCAGTGGGGTCTGTTGATATACCAGGTACATGTAGGAGAATGAAGAATGTTCAGTTTTTGAGTGGGTGGGAGGGGAACCCATGGGATCAGGTAGGGACAGAAATCCAATCCACATACTGACCCACAACAGGTGGGAATTGAACCCGGGTCACAGAGATGGAAGACAAGTTCCACTGTGCAAACCTGACTCGCCATGTACATGGACATGTAATTTGTACATGTGTGAATTTCTAGCAAGTGCTTTAATGTCTTCCTGTGTGAATAAGCAATGGCTCAATTGTGTCTGCAGGGACGATAAAGGTATTTGTAACTTGCAACTGCATTCCAACTATGTGTACTTGCCCTGGATAAGAAGTAGAAGTAAAAAAGAAAAAACTTTAATAGAGCGAATGTGCACAAGGAGCTTTTCTGAGAAGAAATACTTGCTGAAAAGAACAAGGGAAGAACTTGCAGTTATGTGCAGCTTATAGGTATTCATCTACAGCACATGAAAGACTGTAAGAAAACAATGTTGTGCCCAGGACTTTTACAATGTTGAGACTGGTGATTTCTCACTGGCAGGCCGGCAGCATTACTTGTACATGAAAGTGGCTTTGGTCTCCTGTCGGTGGTGGTCTTTTTGGTACATGTACTTAATCCCTGCTGAGAAAAAATGTTGCTTTTGTACATTCCCAAACTAAACTGTGACTTTTGCAAATACAGTTAGTTTGCCGTCAAATCCATTTACTGTTGTTAGCAGCTTACTGTAGTTAGTGTCCAGTCCGCCATGTCCACCGGGCGCAAAATAGCACGCGCGTGCTCATGAGCCAGAATTGTATGCGTCCGTACATCCCAGGAATCTGTCTCAAATGTCGCGACACTGAAAGAGGACCACTCAATGATGAAATCAAAGCTCGCTGACATTTCAATTACAACATATTAATCGCTCCCTCCCCCTGAGGATTTTGTGCACCAGATCAGCGCTGATCTCCCCATGCTTGAATTAGGCTTGTTCCATTTACATGTATCTAATCAGTGGTTTATAGTCTCAGGCCAGGCTTGTTATGAACAGTACTTTGATCAAACTACTTTCTTTTGTGTTATTTGATTTGATTTGATTATTTTTTTTTAATAATTTTTGTGTGTGGTTATTTTGAAAGCAAGTCCTTGCCATGTCAGTAACGTCCCCTTGGACATCAAGAAGTGTTTATGCAAGCAGAGCTCTGGTCTTGCGTCACAAACGGAAGTGGTGTTGCGTCAATACTGTTTTCCACTTGTGTGTTTTTTTCTGTTTTTGAAAGTGAAATAAAATCCACATCTCAGAGCTTGCGTAAGGCAAATAAGTGGAGTGGACATAAGTGCTTTCAGTGAGCAGATTCTTTGACAAGGATGGGGTTTCATTTGTGAAAATACTGCTTCAACTGTGGCGAAGTTCACAATTTGTGAACAGATTGTGTGGACAGGGAAACATTGGAGCAGGTGTTAAAATATCAGGATGTGGAGTTGAGCAAACTACAATGTTTGTTCAAATGACATTGATTATCACACAAAATGTTGTAAAAACTAAAGCTTTTGTGATGGGCTGACTGGTTTTCTCACCTTTCTTGGGATCTGTCTCTCTCGCTCTTTTCACAGGAAGACTTGGTGGTATACCTGTCAGACATTGCAACTGGAACATTGGTTAGTCAGGATGGCCTAGCTGGTGTGGTACACACGCTACCCAAGTCAGGCCTTGCAGGGTAGGTATGAGGACCCCAGTAAACTCAACCGAGTGGGTCCGTGTAGGACCAAAAATATTCACCTTTGCACACTGCCTTTTACACAAATCACCTATGATTTTGACTGGCCAGTGCCCCGTGTATTTTCAATCTTACGGTAGCTTGCACAACCTAGGTGTACATATACAAGCACATGCTTGTTGGAGATTTCATACTGAAGCCTATCAAAAAAATCAGGAGAAGTCTTCACATTTGAAATGCAGATTCTTTGAATAATTTCAGTGGGAATTGACAGGGGCCACCGTGCGATAAAATATTTATTGACGTATGACGTGAATTCACCTTTTTACCCGCGAAGACCTGAATGATCAAGGGAACCAGTAGCTCGTCATTTGTCAACCCCGTTGATTCTCATCAAGGAATTTCGACGCACAGAATCTCATCAGAGGGGATGACCTGCTCTTGTCTTGCCACGAGTGCTTCACCCCAGCTGACCAAGTCTGATTGGGGAGCCGTCTGATAATGGTACAGGAGGGTGTGATGGAATGCTTGGAGATAGAGTACAGCGATCTCTGGTCTCATTAATTTTTTTTACAACAGAGGTCATCCACACCAATGGGTATAGGTCAAATGACAAAGCCAGCCAAACTACCCGGCTTCAATTCCCATCAGGGTTGCCGGAGCTCTCTTAAGAACCACAAGTCTCCTTCTCCCCCTCCCAATTGTTTCTGTGCAAATAATTCATTCCTCCCTCCCTCCCTCCCCCCGGATTAGCATTCGTTGTATCATGCGCCAGCAAGCTCTCTCCCAGATTTAATTTGTGGCCGCTTGTTTTCGGAAGGAGCGGGTGATTATCTAGCTGATGAGTCTGGCATTGCCGTCTCGACGTTTGGGGAAGGGGAGTTAAAAACCACGGCCCGTTGCCTTCCTCTTTATTGTGTAAGAGTAGTCATAACATTTTTGCATGGTCTGGCTGCACTGTCATTTCATTGAAAGAAAAACCTGAACCTTTTTTTTTGTGATTAATGACGTCAGTGCTTTGTTTATCCAAAAGGAATGTGCAGATGCTCCCCTTGTCCTCGTCTGACCGCGGTGCGATAGCAAACAATCCCGCTGGACCCTGAAGCAATCAAAGATCGTATTTATCACAGAGTTTCCCTTCATAAATACAAGGCCTTAATTCAAGTTCTCCAGGCGGACAGGCAGTACCAATGTCCATTCACTGCGGCCCACCAGGGGATGCCAATAAATTACAAACTCTCTGACAAATAATGAACTCATAAATTATACAAGGCCTAATTGAATCTGTCGCAGAGGAGTGAATTATGAAATTATGTCCAAAGCCAATAAAGCTGCACCCAAATGTTCTTCTGACAGCAGTTTCCTTCTTGTACTTTTACACCCTTTGTGTTTTTCTTATATGCTGGACTTATAGAATGCTTTACAAAGTTTTCATTTTAGTGAATCGTAATAAATCCTGTTTCATTTTTTAAACCAAATGCCAGTGGATCTGTGCAAATGTCCATTTCATTTGAACTTTATTAGTTCACCTTTTTTATTTGCCATTATTAAATTCCAAGTATTAGGTGAGATCTAAAGCCACAAATCATGTGATTCATTAACTCAGGTCATGTGCTAGAACGCAATAGAAAAATTCAAGGATTACTGTTGTTTTCTCTGCAGTGGTTGTAAATGTCACGTCATTTGCAATCTCATGAGGCATTACATCTCGCAGCTTTCTGTAGCTGTCCTAAGAGGATGTGTGTCACAGTTTCAGTTTTCTTCCCTTTTTTCGTTAAAACATCAAGGAGAGATAACTCAAACTCATTTTATTCAACAGTATTTTCATTAGCGAAATCTGGGTCCGAAAGCCCGTAATTCTGAGAAAAAAGGCTAACATTCACCCTGTGGGCATAAAACAGAAAACGGAACGTAAGCACCGTGTCAGAGTGTTGGTTTTTTTTCTTTTTTTTTGCATCTATGATAAGCATTAGTTTGATGAATTCTTGCCCTGAGTGCCTAATGGCGTTGCTCTGGTTCAGAGAAACGGTGCACCAGAATTACCTCCAACTTAGAGAGTGGTTTCCAAGATTGCCTGACCCAATTAAGTATATGATCACACACTTGGGTTTCCAAGAAGTCATTCTGAGATAGGATTATGTCCATTTTTAGGCATTCATCGAATTTCTCATCTACAAACTCTTGCGACATTGTTTCAAATTATACAAGTGCTCCAGTGTCGAATTGTATATGACAAGTCTTGATGTTTTTTAGGTTAACTAGCCAATTAGTTAGATCAAAGCTATTCGCTTTTTGTACGCTATAGGCTGCTGCTATAAGCATGGAGATCCTCGAACTGGCAGTTTCACACAATTGAATATGGCCAGTTTAGTTGTTCCCAGTTTACTGAACCAGCTATATTTTTTTATGTAAAGCTGCTAGTTCAAGGCTTTCCGTGCCTGTGCAAAGAGCAAATACATGCTGGACGTTTGCTTACGTCTTCATTGAATATGTACCGCAATGCTTGCCTTTTCCTATCAAGTGGAATTCATTCACAGAACCTCTCCATCAGAACCTGCCCGATTGTCCAGCGTTGACCCGTTTCCCCTCCTCGAATTGACCAATCCCTACACCTCGAGGCCAACCCCCCCCCACAATAAATGACCAGAAGCACCCGCTAAAGCATCCACTTTAGTCGGGACAAACGATGCAAGAGCAACAAAGAGCGTGTTTGCATAGGTAATGCAAGGACAGTCAGCTGAGGGGACACGTTACATGCACTTGAGGTTGCTAGTGGGCAGTAGTTTTAAGGCCAAGTGTTTTCTTTTAGCTCGATAAGAGGAGTATTCTTGGATTTCATACACTGAGTCATTGGATAAATGTTGTCCTTCAAACGTTGCCAGCCCAAAGTTAACGGACTATTTTGATAGACTGTGCAACGCTAAAAGACTGGGCCATTGTTTTCCTCAAGAAAAATTTATTTGGGAGATGCTTTCAGTATGATCAGTGCAGGAGTTTCATTTAGACACCTGACCTGTAAGAACAGATCAGTATGCAGCTCCTCATTATCATACACAGTTATCACCAGTAAAATATTGACGGACGTCAGTCCCATTCCAAGACAGTTACTCACGCTTCTAGGCCGTTCACTTTCAGTGTTTGTCTAAAACTATTAGTTTTCCCCGCCTGTTATGATTTCACATTCTGCTGTGATATTGATGCCCTCCTTGATGACGACGGAATGCGATCGTAATGTGTACAGAGGATCTCGTCCTCACAGGAAGTCTAGTGTGCCTCTCGCTGCAGCCTAGCTACATGTACGAGTCACCCTTATTCGTAGTTAAATTTTTAATAACACCGGAATCACACAGTTTCTTCATGTGAATTTCATAAGCTGTGTCTCTGCTCAGGATCAATTGCATCCGGTGCAGAGCAAAGAAGGAACTGGTTTGAGGAGTACTGGGGCGTTCTCTCTCAGGGGCATTCTTTTCACGATTTGCAGGAAGTGCACACGTGTACATGTGCCCTGCACGTTCCCATGCGTGACTGTTGTACTCTCCTGATTCCCTTTTTTGGGGTCCTTTTCTTCCTACAGGAAATGTGCTGAAGAGCAGCATCTAATTGTCGCCAAGGCGTTAGACATTGAGGATCCTCTCTGTGGCCTGCTACCCAGTGCATCGCCCACGCTCCCGGAAAACAGAACAGGTAGGCTGAAACTGCGAAGCTCCATATTTTGTATTTTTCTCCCTCTCCTAAAACAACTCTCAAGTAGAAAAGTGTGTCTTCCTCCTGAAGCACGTGGGTGGATGAGATGTCCGCTTCGGATGTTTGCTGAGCTATCCAGATCTGCATTCTGAATTGTCAGCAGTCCTTGCTAAAACTTGCTAACGTTCAACAGTCTGTATACAGTAGCTGTCATTTCTAGACGGCCTGAAATTAAACTCTGTTAATTGAAGTAAATCAAAGTGGATAAATGTTTTGCTGTGAACAAAAAAAATTGATCCTCATTGGCCGAAGGATTTGAAACGAATGCATTGGATATTGCCATTTTGTGATTGCTGATCAAGTTAAAAATCTACTCATTTTGTGTTGATCCATTTTCTGAGTAATCTCCCCTAAAAAACTTTTGCCATTTTCAATGTTTCTCAAGTGTCAATTTGTCTTGGTGATCTGGCTACTTTGATATGTAGCAATGAGTGTCCGGAAGCAGTAACATCAAATGACTTTTGTCTGGTTTGGTGATCCAAGAGATGGACAGGACAGAATATCCATTTCTTCCAATTTGTTGGGTGGAGCAGGAGTCACTCTGACACCTGTTGTGAGTGGGGTAAGCACTGAAGCAGACTTAAGGTCAGTTTATTGAGCACTGTTCTGCTCATTTATAAACTACAGGAAACCTCATCTTTCTTGCATTTCCCGTCCCCAACAGTTGTCTTTTCCAAAAAAATAAGGGCAATTTATTTGCAGTTTGCCCCAAAAGTTTGCTCCCTGGTTACACTTTCAAAATCTCAACCAGATACCTGGTTCAGTCTCCAATTACGTTGGGTGCTTGCGCTTTATTTTTGTCTGGAATCCAGAGAGACTGCATCTATTTACCATGTGTTCCTCAATGGAGGAGCAATGGCCCCTGGTCATGGTTTATCTTTACACTCTCAAGTATGCCTCATGAGGACCTCCTCTCTCTCGGTTCCCAGCATTCCCTGCTGTGATTCTATCTCGCTCGTCTTAATTACATCCTACTCAATACTTCTCCACTCCCGTTGGTTCTGATATTCCCAACAGCTTCTCTAAATTATCCTTCCCGTCTTCCTCCCCCCCTCCCTCCCAGCCCCAATTTTTTCCTCTTGTACCCTGCGCTGCTTTTGTGAACCTTCCGTTTTTAATTGGCGAGGAATTGCCTTGGCGATTGCGATCAGAGTCCGCGTGCAATTGGTTACCGCGGCGAGTCGTCGGGACAAGGGCTTTCCTATCAGTCGAATATCGGGGGGGCGGTTTTTGTCTGCTGGGCCCTCGGGCCGGCCATGGCTGGCTGAGCCAGGTAGATACTATCGATGCATTGCTGCTCGGGACTTCATTGCAATTCAGTATTTCTCATTTCACTGCTGTATATTTCGGTTGCTGTTTGGTTAAGTGGGCCTACGTCACTGTCAACGAAGTCGATGTATTTGTTCTTTCAGATATTTCTTCCTGTGTTGATACGGCATGCAAACAGTGCTATGTACATGTACATACATGTACAAGCATAGTAATTGCTGCATGTATTTCATTAAATGTACATGGAAGGAAGGAAGGGTGGAAATTATTGTTACAGTCAGAACCTACCACTGCATGTATGTCCTGACTAGTACTCTTGCGTATATTCCAAGGCTACATTCATCAGAGTTATAAATGAGCAGCTGCAAGGTACAGGCACTGAACTTCAGGATTCTTGCAGGTGCGCAATAATAATTTGTCCATGATGTATTTGCCATCTTTGCTTCCTGGGCAGGACCAGTACACGTACATGTATACGACTCAGTAGAGTCATGCCAGGCTCAAACAGCTAATTGTTTGTGGGAATGGAGACATTTCACATTGGCCCACCCCTGCCACAAATCCGAAGCCTTAACTTGTCCTCCTCACACCCCTGTCCTTCCCACCTCCACGTTTGACCACTGCATTGCCACAGACCTAACTTCTTTGCCTTCCTGCCCGCGAGTCTTCAACTACATGTACACAATATCCCGGCTCACTGACTAAAATCCTGATTCGATCACCACTAATTGAATTGGTGATCCAGGAGGAACTGCTGTAGTGTCAGTGTCGCAGTTTCGTCTTGTCCGTGTGGCGTCCCCCTGATCTGACCCATCCTTCTTGGCATCTCCCTTTGCATCCAGGATGACCTCCTTGTACAGCTAATCATTGAACTTTGCTTTGTTGTGTTGGCCAATGATGTTTGGGGACTGACGTGTACTTCTTCATAGTACATCTGCGTTACTGTGTACGTTTCCTTTCTCGAATGTCAGGAATTGTATGGTCAGCATAGGTACATGCATCGTTGAATCGAAGCTAGTGGTTCTCCTGTAAGGGCACAAGATGGACCATATACATATGCACACAGCCGGTTATAAAAACTGAGACTAGATTGGAGATGTACGCTGTATCTTTCTTGTCTGGTTTTAACGTCTTTGTCAGTTCAAGAATGGGTTTTTCATTGCATAGTCTGGTGTACACTCTGCTTAACAAATAACATACCAGTGTGTATGTAAGTTTGACAGTCAGCTCTTGCAAGCAATAACCGCCACCTTTCATTCACGCTGTACAGCCTATCAACTTCAAAAAAGTATAAGAGAAATAAGTAGGCTAAACTTCAAGGTGTATTGTGTTTAAGTTCATCACAAGTCAAATTACAAAGAAAGAGGATAGTGTTCGCCCACCCAGAGAAACAGCCTGGTAGCATGCCAAGCATGGTATGCATCCACGTTGTCCTTAAGAAGAAGTTGCCAAGCTTGGCCTTTTTACAAACATGTTTTAAGTTTCACCAATCTTATTTCATGTTGGATTAAAAAAAAATGAGAAACATTCTGTTTACATTTAGTGTAAACATACATACACATAGTACCTCCAAAAACATATTGATGACTTTCAAATCCCCAGTTTCAATGTGGGGACCAACAGGTGAATTTATAATAGCCCACGGATATTAGATATGAGGGAAGTACATGTAGGAACCCCACTGCAGTTGAAAGATTGAACATGCTCTCCTGCCTGGACAACCTGAATGTCAGTAAGGGGAACAAGAGATGAGCGTGACCATTTCTTACCATCTTAGCGCGTGCTTAGCTGAATGTGATGCACGTATACGTCTGCATCACGACCAATTTCCATTTTCAGCACCGACATATATACTGCGCTTGGAAACTGCACTCTCCATTGAAATCTGCACGCGCATGATAGCAATTAAAATTGGACAAATGAACGAAGCAGCAAAATAAACGAAGTGACCCAGATGTACACTGTACTTGATTTGATGAGTGTGGATACATGTATCGTGAGGGTTTGTTCACTAATGAAAGGTTCACCAACTGGTACACGTGCACTGGCAGACACTGACTGACAGAAACGATCAAGAGATTGTTTGAATGCAGTTAGCATTTTCTTAGACCCTTGGCTAAATTAATGCATGACTTTGTACTATACCCTAATTTCTACTACTACTTAAAGTGTGTGAGATGAATTCATTTTCACAAGAAGATGGTACATGTAACCGCCGGAAATCCAGGCCGTCTCTCATGCACGATCTCTCTGCCAGTATCAGCATGGTTGATGTATTGATTACACGAGCCGCCTGACACTTTGTGTTTCTAATTGGCTCCGTCCTGTAAACATTAACAGACTTGGGAAATTAAACAAGGCTTTGGCTCGGTTGCACCCCCCCTCTTCATCTCAACACCCAACAACCGATCCAGATGTGCTGCCAAAGACCTCTTGATACAGATACATGCATGTTACATTCACATTCTCGTGTCTGAAAAAAAAAGTTACATGTATGTGACCCAATCTAACAGCAAGAATTGCATGTCGTCGTCTGTGCACTTTTTGAGTAATACAAGTCTTGGAAGAAATTTCATAATGTTGCACAATAAAACTAAGGTGGAATGGTTGTTATTTCAACCACATAATTTGAGTAGCTCTGTGAAAACTGATTCATGTCAAAATGAAGAACAGAGTAAAACTCTTAGTGCTAAATGAAACACCAAGGCTCATTTTGTGGGAACTGGCCTCTGATTCATACTCACATGCCAAACTGTCAATTATTATTGGAGGGAATGACACTAGTGATGTGGCTTTTGATGAGTAAATAAGGGAAACTATTAATATATTACAATACACATCTGGCATCTGTTGACTTGTACTTGTTTTTATAAATTTTTTAATCACAGTTTGGATGTGATGTTACGTTCATATTACATCATATGTATCCATCAAAAATTAATATTTCAAAAATGGATTTGTGCCGGGGAGATGTAAATTAATTTTTGGATTTTTGCCCTGCCCGACGTGTATTTGAACTCTGTATACTCGGCGTATGCCCCCGAGAGCTTGTGAAAAACCACAAGCATATTAGGGTGGGACTCGAACCCACGACCTCCAGCTTACTAGTGCAGACGTGTTAACCACTCGACCGCCGAGCTTGTCGGTGTCAGCTAGCTGGTTCGAGTCAGATGTAGCAGTGGGTACTGTAAACATCTCCCCGGCGTAAATCCATCTTTGAAATAGTTGTTCACAGTACCTGCCGCTACATCTGACTCGAACCAGCCAGCCAACACCGACAAACTCGGTGGTCGAGGGGTTACGATGTCTGTACTAGTAAGCAGGAGGTCGTGGGTTCGAGTCCCACCCGAGTACGCTTGTGTTTTTTTCACAAGCTCTCAGGGGCATACACTGAGTATACAGCGTTAAAATGCACGTCGGGCGGGGCAAAAATCCAAAAAATTTAAAATTATTATACTGGGACATTTTTGGCTTTCTGTATGTGATTAATGCATGTATTCATGTTCTTTGAATTTTTTTAAAGTGATAAAAAGGAACAGAGATGTTCCTGTTACACTTCTTCACAGTTATGGAAACAATGCATGTAGTGATAATTCAGCTGAAATTCAGCTGCAATGAAGCATTATTGCCTAATGGGCAGCTGAATATTGTTACAAGTCAAAAGGTCATGCTGTTGAGAAAATATGACCCAATGTACATTAATACCATACATTAAAATGTCAATTGTGAAATAGTACCCCGACTAAGCCCCACACCATTCACGATTAACAGGCACGATTGACAAATTCGAAAAACAAGAATGCATCTGGAAATTCTTGCCAACTGTCTGGCCCTGAGAGTATGTCAATATTTTTACATCCCTCTTCTGTGAGCTCAATTATGAAGCCAGGTGCCCTGAAAATACTCGGACGAGAGAGAGAGCAAAAGAAGAAAGGCAGAACACTCTTGGGGACTCTACCCGCATTAGCATTAATATATTCAAAAAGAAAGAAAATTCCGGGACTCCCGGAAAAGTTGACAGCCAGAAAATGTATACGTGTCACCTTTGTCATGGCCTGTTATTATTGCACGAGTTGTTCTTTGCCACCAAGGAAAAAGGACAGTCTCCAACCAAGGCAAACACCGTAGCTACTGCAGATCGATCGGACAGCGACGCTCGTGCAAGAATCGTATTATTAACTTTGGGGAGGGCAGTTCAAACATGCAGGAAAAAAAAAATAGACTGGCCATGCATTTTGATCAGCCATGTTTCATTCATGAGCCATTTTGTCTGTGTTTGTCGAGAGGTCCGGGTATGGCCTAATCTCACGCTCTTATGGTTTGTAAATTTGTCTTACTCCTCCTTCCCAAGAGGGGAAGGAGACAGTGAAACTCCGCTTCTTCTAAATGTACCACTCAGCCCTTCTAAGTGGATGGTTCCTCTTTCCCTCCCCTGCCCCAAATTACAAGCACATGAATCCTCTACTCTGCCCAGAACTGATTCGTTTCCACGTCGACCTGGTTTGTATGAAATTTTGAAAAGACAAAAACGTGCCTTGATGAAACAATAAGGTAATCATATTTGCTACCCAGTGAAGTCATTTGTTCATTTTAACAGACCTCCCTCCAGAAAACCTTAGGTTGAATGTTTTTCTCCCTTCCTCTTCTGTCAAAGCCCAGCTGTAGAAAGCTCTCTAAGCTGGATTCCGACTTCACGCTCTTGATGTTCTTTTCCTCTGAGCACTGGTGTGCAACTTTTGCCTCGCTTCAGCAGATTACCCTATACTTTCGATTCCAGTTGTTTCTCTGTTTTGTTTCTTTACTGCTTATGAGTGCTATCACAATTGAAATACAAATCTAAAAAATCTCAGGTCGCATGGAAATTCCTCCTTTTAACCTCTTCTCCTCCCCCCCCCATTTACGCCCATGCCCACGAGTGTCTGATTTCTGCGCTCCACCTCTCAGACCTCCCCTCCCCATCTTGATTGTCAGTACCCCCTCTGTACTGATGACGCATTCGTTCCCCACCCCCCATTCTTTTTTTTTGTTTCCCAACACATTCATCATCAGCTTTCTCTCTGTGTCTGTCTTTGCCTCGGCTTCCGGCCTCATTCACCTGAATAGCGCTATCAATACAGCTGCCTCTGGAAAAAAAAAATCTCAGCAAAACAAACTCCAGACGGGTCGGGAATTTTCCTTAAAGCTTTCCCCATCTCTGTCCTTTTTTTTTTTTTAATATTTTCACCCAGAACGCGCTACATGCGCAATCTGACCTAATTTAAACACCCGGCAGCGGACTGCTGGTTTTCTGCTTGCCTTTTGAAGAGGGCCAGTATCAAAAAGAGACCCACCGTGTCGTCAAAGGTGTTGACCGCACAGCTGAAAAGGAGATTCAAGAAAACAAATGCAGTAGTTGCATCATATTTCTCTTCAAATTTGTGCTGTGCATGTCTGTGCAAATGGTATATACATTCCAAGCATACTGTGAAATGTACCGTTACAGTTTGGTCTATTGATTTCTAGGACTGAGACCGTTACATATCTTCCAGTATTGCTTGAAAACAATGCATCTGCAGCCTACTGTTGGGCAGACTGGCCACTTTCATCCAGAGTATCAACAGTAACTTACACTCCAACACTGCAACACTCCAACACTACTCTTATCTTTGTGTAATCCACAATTTTACAAAGTGGCCCATTTTTATGATGGAGTTGTTAAACTGAAAATTTTGAATAGCATTTCAGTCAGCATATCGGAGTATACATGTATTTGGTTCACAAGGTCATCCCGTTTGTAGTGCCATTTGTTTTTATAGAAAAGTGGGATAACACAATTTGTGGCACAGTGATTTGGGTTAGAGTGTACTGCTTTAATTTTCCGCCCATTTATCCATGGATACTTCATCACACACATATATATTGCCTGCAGCCCTGGGATATCTGCTGATGATGGTTTATTGCAAGTAACGCCTGGAAACCCTGGCAGTTATGAAATTATTGTCTCCATAAAAGAGTTGGGGGGAGGGGAATTTGCCCTTGCAAGAGGAGTGGTGTGGCGGCGGATGTTGGTTGTCGCTCACAAGGCTCTGACCCGTTTCTCGGCATTTGCCAAACCGCCCACCACCGTCGTCGGCGAAGAAGGGGGTGAGAAATTACCGGCGTTGATGCAGCGGCCCAGACATCTGAGACCGCAGAAGCGGGACACGGCACACATGTTCCCTGGACCCACCATGCTGCCTTAATCCAATCATCGCCGCCACTAATCCAATTTGGCTGCTTCACGGATCTTTAATTTGTGTATCGAATAGAGGCGAGCGCAGAGAGAGAAATGATTTTGTTATAAAGTGCTTCCAATGGCTGCTTAGTTTAAAGTTCAAAAACCCGGGGAACGGTCGTGTTCAAATATTCCTGGAGATTTTGTGTGTGTGTACATGTATGTGTGTGTGCGCTGCGTTCAGCGTGTGCGTGCAGTCGTCCTGTAAGCCAACAGCGCTGTGGACAGTAGGAGTAGGAGGGGAGAAAAAAAAGTGGCTGTAATGATGAGAATCGGAGTGTCAGAAATGGCATCACTTAAGGGCCTAGATCAGCGCTGATGGTCGAGTCAGGAGGACACACATCAATCGGCGTTTTTGTGACTGCCACACAATAAAGGGCTATCCACACGGGAAATCCAGGCCCGAGCCAGGGTGTTGCACGCTCACCGGATGAGGCTTGTGTAGTCACGATTCGTGAATAGCTTGCTGTGCTGAGCCCGGAGAATAGAGCCAGGAATGCCGAGCCACCGCCAGGCCTCCTGAATCGTAATCCAGAGCAGTCCATTCTCTGCCCTGTTTTCCTCTTGTCACCGCTCTTTGGCTGTTTTTTTTTTTTTTCAAAGGAGGCATTCCTGGACGTGACCCGTGGATTTCCAGCGGATTGTCTGGGAGTGTTTTTAATCGTGAGGAGTGGATCCGGATATTTTGCTGGTGAGGGACCGATGATTCTCACGAGGCCCGCAGCTGTTGAACCCATTGCACGAGGGATGATTGCGAAGAGGAATTTACATATTGTCCCGGGGACGAGCAGTTTTTAATTGAACGAATCTGGGCAAATTTGCTCCAATTGGCTAGATCTGTCAACATCTGCCTCTAAGCTCACTATTTATATTTATAAGTGTGCTGCAGAGATGCAATATTTACATGTATTTGTACAGTATTGTCTGGTTTAATATAAATGCTCAATTTTATTCTCCTGGAGCTGATTTTGACAAGGATTTCTTCTCAAAGCAGTTGTAGGGAAAAAACTCAAAATCTGAAATTTCTTTGCTGGTTTGCCTGCACGGAGTGAGGAAATCAGTACAATCCTTGAATTTTTTTCTCAAGGCTGTTTAAAGTAATTGCACTGATCGCTCTGTATGATGGTATTCTCAAGATCTAGCAGTTTGTAAAATGGGGACAAAATTAAAACCCATTTCTTTGAACATAATGTCGTTTTCAGGACAAGTTTCAATTCAGTTTTCAGCTGAACATATAACAACTCTTTTAAGCCATTCTTTTTCATCTGCTTTGGTCCACAGTTGCTTGCATCCCTGTGCGAGGGTCAGACAACGCCAGGCTGGTGGGCATTATTGCGGTAAGTACAAGGTTGCTTTTAGTTTTTATCTGAGGATACATAGGAGCAGTTGTGGTCAGGAAATGGAGCGGATTGCCTTGTGTGGTATTTTACTGCAGGCAGGGCCAGCTTAAATGTATCGGTACATGTGTGTATGTATGTACATGTATTTCACTCGTAGCAAGAGTGTTCAAGCCCAACAGTTGTCAGGATTTCAAAGATGTTTCCATCCCCATGACATCAGTGCATTTTGGCTTCGCGTGGCTTGATAAGCACAGTCCCTTATTATGTCCACTCTCATTGTTATGTAATTGTGTGTGCCATCACAGTCGGGTGACAGTGCAGAGGTTTTTTTGTTGCTTTTAACCTGAGAGTGCATTTTCTTTTAAAGTGACACAAATATCATGAGAAAAATCATCAATGCACTGCGTGCACGAGTATGCTTAATCGAGAAATATGCTGAAAATAGCAACTTGGCCGGATCATACGTAAGAGTTCCATTCTGTTATGCCCCAGGTACGCACACCCTGCACTGTAAAAACTCTGGTGTTAAAATCAGCACTTTTTGGTGTTATCAGATGACCACACCATAGGGTGTTACTTTGACACCGATGATGTTACTTTGCACACCTATAAGTGTTACAATGTATTGGAGGGTGTTACACCAAATAACACCAAAATTTGTTTTGTTTTTCAACACCCGTGAAAAGTGTTGGTGTTGTCCTCTGATAACCGGGGGGGGGGGTGTTAAATTTAACGTCCCAGTTGTTTGCAGTGTGGTCAGTGACATTGTGCACTGTGTGTGATTGAAACCCCCCCCCTTGGAATGCTTCTCTGCCTGAAAATGATACTGCTGCTGAATTTGTGTGTGGGCCAGTGTACGTGTGGCTTTCACATAGGCACAAGGGTAGTCAAAGGGAAAGTGCGATTGCATGGATTTGCCTCAAGCTTTGTGCTGGGTTATTGAATGCATGCATGCGGTCAATTGACTCATGCATTAGTGAGTAATTAAAACAAACGAAGTAAAGTTTTCCCAGGCGGGCAATCAAGTGTTTCTGCAAGCCGTGTTTGTCCAGCTCTTCTCGTCATCTTTGGTTTTGGCCCTCAGGCTTGTTGGAAGACCACTTTGGGACTGCGGCCCTAAAGGGAAGTGCCCATCTTCATTTCGCATCGCATCCTCGATTTCCCCCTGGTGTTAGTCGGGAGGGGGGGTCTTTCGTGTTCCCTCAATTTACCCGTTCGTCAGCAGAATGTGTTTAACATTTCCTTACTGCAATGCAATGCACTCATCATTCTCCAGCTGATGATGTCCCGGCCTTTCCTACTGTCATGAAATGCCATTGTCCAACCCCCCCTGTCAAAGAGCGGTGAGGTGATTGTGGGTTTTTTTTCAGCACCCGGTGACAAATTGCCCAAATGGTGGGGAATCAATCGCTGACTTGCCCATGGGCGTCAGTGATGAAGACCTCAGTATCGACTGAAGAGGCTTGGCAGCAGGCAGAGACATGCGAGGACCCCACTGAAGAGAGCTCCTCCACACTCACTGCAAAAAAGATTACCTCCCGTTCTTGGACTTTTTTTTTTTTTCTCATCCTCGCTGGCGAAAATCTCTTGAGTGGAAAATAACATTTCCGACCAACGGAGCTTTTTAACTCTCTGTCGCTCTCTCCGCTCTGGAGTGCACTCGCCTGACTAAAGAAAAGTCGGGGCCTTCGGGGCACAGCGTGGATCACACGTCCAATTTTCCTCCTTGCAGACGTTGAATGAGCATCATTAGAAACGATTCCAGTCGCCTGGCTGAATTGGGGGATGATTTTTTTGTGCACCCATTCCGGTGCACACTCTGTACATGCTCGTCCTAGGCTGTGCCCCATGATTTCAGGCCTTGCAATAGACAGCGAGCAGTGACGAGGAATACTCATAAGTCAGTGTCATCTGTACTCCCCGCATTGTAAGTGGAGCATTCGAAAGAAGAAAAAGTGCAGCGAACGACAGCAGTACCACCGCCTGGACGGAGTGGCCCCCTCGCGAGCATTCAGCAGCTGCTCTTTTTTGCATTGGGGAGGAAAAAAAAGGCATCTTCCGCACACAGAGACTTGGAATTCAAGGGAAATGAGCAGGCTGTGTAAAGTGTGATGAACCAATCTCCACTGCATCTCTGATGGCGGAGGAGGATTCGGACTGATGTTAGCGTACCAAAACTGAAGGTAAAAGCTCTGGCTTGTGAACATTGGGGTATTCAATATGATACTTGATCACAGCAGAGGCCTCTGAGATTCTGTCAGGATCAAAATGCCGACATTCAGTTTGTAGGAGTTTCCTGCATTTTACCAATATTTACATTCCTTGTAACATGAACAATTAACTTTTGCCTTTTTTACTCCTGGATCACTTGCTGCATCGATCATGAAGTGAATGAAAATGGCCTGCACTTCACTCAGGCTTTATATTGTCTGGACGCTTGTAAACTTATTATTAAAACTCCCAAGGCAAAATTTTGCGTTCCTTGTTATCCAGTTAAAAAATCAAAACTTCTAAAAAGGAATCCTCTGTTTAAATGCAGACTGATATGAAATTAAAAAGAATTTGTTTTGCAAACAGAGCTTCAAAATGAACATAAACTTTTCATCTTTGGTGCTAAATTTTGCCCATTGCGGACATGTGCGTTTAAGAGCAGGCCATGAGATATTGCCGACATAAAATGTCCACTGTAAATAGTGGCAGCAGTGCACTGACCAAAGGCCAGATGTATTCGTTGTGACAGTGAATGATTGATGGCCTTTCTGGGAGCTCAAGCTCAGGTGACAGCTCAGTTGGACCTGTAAATAGATCCCTACCAGGAAAAGGAAAAGATGAAATGAGCTCTCCTGAATGTCTTGTAAAAATAAAGTGCAAGTACTGCTAACAATTGGTGTGGGAAACTGTGCCAGTCCCCACCATTCAGAGGAGATTTGTTTTGTTTTTAAGAGGGCATGTGTTCACAGTCCAAGGAATTTCAGGACAGCTGGTTTCAGAGACATCGTGGAAAAATTTCACAAGCTACCTGTACAGTGGGTGTGGACAGGACTCAACCCCCCCTCCCGACCCACTTATTTAGTGAGCACTGCGCAAATCATCTCTGTGCCCCGGCTTATTTGTATTCCAATTTGTAGCGCAGTTGCCAGGTTTATTCACGATTGGCATACACGTACATGGGGTAAGCAGTGTGTCGAGCAGATTGTCACGGTAGAGACTTGAGTTTGTTTCCCGTGTACACGGACAGTACATGTAGCTACAATCCTGGTCAAATCTTGATGGGCACCCCACCCCCAGGCTCCCTCTCAATGTTGGGTCTCACTAGTGCGATCTGTTCTCCAGCTCCAGATGACAACATTGACGGGGGAGAGGGAGTGGGAGACCTAGAAAGAGTATGGCTATTGACGTGCGTCCCAACAATTTTGTCCAGTCTGAGTTTTACATACGTGCCTACTGGTATTATTTGTATGGGGAAAGGTCCTGCTGACGTTCTGTCCTTGGATACGGTCAATAGGACAATAGAATAAAGGACTCCAGATTTCACCTTTGTTAACTAACAATGGCAGCAAGCTGACGTATTAGGGATATTTAGCCAATAGTGCATAGAAATATTTGTGAATTATCTATGCTGCTCAAAGACAAGATTGTAATGGTTGTATTTCTTCACCTTCACCAACCAGAGCATGTACCGTTAAACATGCCCTCAAAAACGCGGCGCTCATGATGTACATGTATACATGGCACAGTAACAACGGTGCGTCACAACACATCAGTAAAGAATTTGAGTCTCCAACTTTCTTTTGGGGCTTTTGATGAATCATCGTTGCATTTTTTTCAAGCCAATAACGGAATTACGAAATGAGAAAAATCCCACAGGATTGTAAGTTATTTCTGTACCAGAATGGGCCTTTCAAATTCAAAAATGCATCAATTTTGGACAGTTATGGGACAAAATGCCATGGTGCATTGTATACGACGAACTTACTCCTACCACATAGTTGTGATCAGACATGCATAATACAAAATTAATATTTTTCTTCCTTTTTATTTCACTTGCACATGTACAATTTGTCCAAAATATACCTTCCCTTCAAGCGCCAGCCGCCATTTGATGGTTTTCTAAGAACAACGCTAGAAAGCACATGCAAAATGACATAGTATATGTGCATACACACCTTTGAACCAATCCAGACAATCCTCACCAAATCTCGTCGGTCACCCCACCCCCAGGCCCCCTCTCAGTGCGGGGTCTCGCTGCGTGGTCTGCGCTCCAGCTCCAGATGACAACATGGACCGGGGGGGGGAGTAGGGGACCTGGAAAGGATATGGCTATTGACAGGTGTCCCAACAATTTTGTCCATGACCAGTAGTGACAGTAGAGCCACATCATAATATAGCTATAGACACAGTATGCACTTATATGCAGTATTTGTGTTGATTGTTACCCTATGCCTTCTCCATATGTGTTATTTTCTCTGATGTATGCTGTATACATGTACTGGAGATATACCGGTACATTGTGTTCACTTAACCCCTTGACGATGGGAATTTCTTCCCGAAAGCCGACTCCAAGAATTCCAGCCTCGCTTGGCCACGAAGGCCACCTGCCAAACCGCAGATTCTCGGTTTGTGGCCCTGCGTGCTCTGCACGCTTTGAATTACACGGTGAAAAGGCTGACTGTTCGGTGGCATGCAGCTCTACTCAAGCTTTCACATTCCTGTTGCCCTCTTTTCAAAGTGGGGACTATTGTGAAGCTGGTGATTATGATGCAAATTCGGTCTTTTCATTTCTGGGCTACGCACAAAGACCAATTACCATATATACAAGAGCCAGGGTCTGCCTTCTTTCACCGTGTTCGCTCGAGCGTGGGCCGAGAATAATAGCTGAAAAGCGTGCTGAGGATCTCAATTTTTACGCCGGCTCTATCCACATCCCGGCGCAAAGGGGTTAACCATTTTTTGGGGGTAATTTGCTGAGTCTTGTTCATTTAGTAGAATTCCAAGAAAATTCTTGAAAAGGACAGAAAAAAAATTCCCAAACACTGGCAACATACATAAAACTTTGAGTGAATTTATATCAGTACAGTTCTCTGCACTTTCCTTTATAAAAGAGTGCATGTCCTTGATGAGAATGTTTACAGATGTGTTGTTTATTGTTCCTGTCAAGCCTTGAGGGAGACGCATTCTTCGTGGATTAAAAAATTTATTCTTTTTTTTTTCTAATGGAGAATTGAGAGACAGAAATGAGAATGTGATCGGAGAAAGAAAAGGAGAGTGGCAGAACCAAAAGGACATCACGGATGACAAACTATTGGACCAATAAGCCCCCCCCCGGCCCCGCAACTTGCTGCATCCTGTCATTTTCGTAGCATGAGGATGCCATTGATTGTCCTGTCCCGCTGTCCCCTCAGGGTTGCGTGGTTGGCGAGGCAAGAGCAAAGAGGCAATGAGTCGCATAGCTTGAGGAGATCCGTAGGGACCACATCTTGCTTGGCTATTCGGTCTGGTGGCAATCGGCTGGCGTGCTGTGGTGCGTGTAGGGCAATGCATGATGAGTAGAGTGCATTCAGATGGTTCAGTTGGCTGTTCTCAGTGGGGTTGGATTCAGCTTTATGTGTAGGAAGTGTGTAAGTTTATCATTATTGATTGATCAGTTCCCTTTTGATCACTGTTTTGATCAATCAAATAGCTAAGTTTTTAACACTAATTTGTACATGTACTGGCATGTCAAGTTCAGGGGTGTGATTTGTCTGGATTTTTGGCTTAAAAATTCTGGATTTTTTCAGAGAGAGATTTAATTATCCATGCTTGGCTAAGGTGTGCGATTTTGCACTTAAAGAAAAAAGTGCACGATTCCCATCATCATCATCAGCCACTTTGGAGAGATTCATACCCGGTACCTTGTTGGCTGTGTGTGAAACCCTACAGTTTGAACCCTTCGTAAATTTCTCTCCATCTCCTCCCACCTCCAACCTCCACAGGTTTAATCAACAGTAATAAGGGAGCAAGTGGCCCATCTTGAGACCATCAAGAGGAAATGTTTTCACTGAACCATGCGCGTCATCCTCTTGTACATCGCAACTAAGTAGTTCCGTCCTTGTGTTCATCATACATGAAAGTGATGAGTTTTCCTATAATGATATTGTAAAAAATGACATTACATGTATATGTACAATGATATATGACCAAAGAAAGAAAAATGACAAAATTTGTAAACTTTTTTTGTGCACAAATTAATGCAACATTGAGGTTTTCTCCCTAAAACAGCATTACCGGTTTTGTAATGTAGAAGTTGGCATTAATATAATGAAACAAAAAAAAACTCTATAGGATATACATGTATGTTTTAAAATAGCAAAACAAGAATTGAAAATAGGATTTAAAAATAAGGTTAATTCAAACACAAATTTGCATTTTCAGCTGTAGCGGTTTGAAAAAAAAATGCATCGCTTAGACACTTAATAAGTTGTGTGTAAGAGCTCTTGGCAGTTCTGAGTGTTTTCTTGCAAATGTTAAAAGTAATTCAACAGGCTTTATGCTTGTACTTACAGTATTTCTCATCTCTGCATTAAAACTGTGCTTAATTTCCATGCCAACTGGTTCCCTCAGGCTCATTAAGTAAGGTTTCAACGTACATTCAGAAGACTTTTTTATGAAAAACAAAATTCTGTCATTTATGTTTAATACATGGCCCGAAAATTTTTTTTTCCCACGAAGAAAATATATTCCTGCCATCTGCAAGCAGCTGAATTTGCTGGTATATGATTACTTCAAGTGTATCCTCACTGTCATAAGATCATTGGCAGTTCTTTGTGTGCCAAAATGCTGCATATTGGTTCGGGTGAAATCTCGCTAGCAGGAGTGGGGAGATTGCCCCGCATCGGCATCACCTGTGGATATAGCTACACCGGCTATTGATTGGCCCCAGCCACCTGTCTGTGTGATGGGACAATCAACATCAACAATGCACAGTCTCTCCCTTTCCTCGACTTTGTCAATTTACCCTGCGTACATGTACATAAAGCGTACGTGCGGCGGGACGGTGTAAACTTGCCTACATATGTCCACCCTTGAAGCTGTGTTTGATTTACTTACGTATATGTGTATGCGAAAGGAAAGTCGCTTGAATAGCAGACTGGGGGGCTTTTTTGCAGTTGTGAAAGTTTTGCGTGTCCGTGTGAACTTTTCCTTGTATTAGGCAATTTACGTGTACGTGTTTTTGCAGCTTTGCCCAAGCTCAAACAACTGTCGCTCTGAGCTCATATTGTGAATCTCTCAGACTGTACGTCTCACAAAACTTGGAAAATGAAAATTTTTTATTGTGCACCTGTAATGCAAGCAGAAAGCTTCTCTTATGCTTTGATCACCTCTCAAGTCGTAAGCTACTCCGGGAACAAGTTTTTTTTCCCATGTGTAAAACTGAATGAGATGAATAATGCTCAGTGAAGTGTTCTTTTGTTTTTGTCCCGACGGCCTGCCATCCTTTCATGGTGGGCAAAAATATGAATGTGACATGAGCAGAAATTCTACATATAAGCTGCATTAGTAAAGATTCAGTGGGTGATACTTTAAAACTTGAAGTACATGTATAGGCACCCATTGATACATGTAGCCTTTTTTTACATGAACATTCCAAAGTTGTCTGCTTCTGTTCCTCTGTTGATTCAGCCTCTTTTATTTGTTCCCGATTCCATTCCCTCAAACCACTTTGATTTCCCTTTATTCCTGCTGTCTTTTCTGACCTGCTTTAAAAAAAATTTTTTTTAATATATTTTATTGTGTACCCCTCCCTCCAGGCTTGTTAGTCCTCTCTAACTTCCTGTGTTCGTCTACCCGCTTGGGAGGGGATAACTTTAACGTCATACAGTGTTGAATGTCACTGCGCCAAGACAATGTAATAAATTCACTAAATGTTGTCTGAGCGTGGGGGGGGGCGTCTGCAGCTGTAAATATATCCCCAAGTGTGCTGATGATTAGAGCAAACACCCTCAAGTCAATTTGCTCCCTGGACCCAGCGCTCTGTCCTCCTTCATATATAAGACTGTATATCAGTTTCATATAAGTAGTTGTTTACCGTACCAGGGAAGGAGTGGGGGTGGTTTAGGCAGAGAGAAATATGAAGAACTGGGCTTTTAATTACTTTAAACATTTGATGGATTTATTTCATAAATGGGCACTAGGCTTTTCCTGGCGAAGTGGACAGGCGTGCGATTGCATATTAAAGCTTCAGCTGCAGTCGCTGCCGACAGATGATTGCTTCTCCCCATTCTGATGAATAGCGTGTTGCAGGAGACCTGTGTGAGCCGCGGGCTCGGCTAACCCCCCCCCCATTCCTTGCCCTCCACTCCTTCATTAGTAATGGCCAGGCCAGCCTGCAATGCTCAGAAGAATTTTTTTTTAAACAGGCATGCTCTACAGTGTGGGCATGACACTTGTGCATTCAGACTAACGACCACTTGGGGAGATGTGAGCGTGAAGCTTAAGCACCCGTCAGCGGGTAACCCAATTCGCTGGGATTTAGCAAACTGGTCCGTTCCCTCTGGAGTGGAGGACCCGGGGAATAGAATTTGCGAGCTCGGATAATAAGGGATTGTGTCGTTAGGTAAGGAGATCCACCCTAATTGGTGTCATTAGAGGCGGGCACTCAGCGAGCAGTCCCAACGTGAAAGGAATTATGGGATATACCCATCCTGTTGGCTCCACGGAAATACATGCTAGTGGCGATAGGAGAGGGGAGAACGGTGAAATCTCCAATTGGTTTTGTTGCCGGGTTGCGTCATTTACGTGAATGGTAGCACTTTAAGAGTAGTGGCAGTCTGTTTGCCTATAGGGAATGCATCATCGTTAACCTTCTAGCCTCTATTATGATGTCTTACCAGGGCTGGAGCGAACAGACGCCTCACGACAGCTATCCATCAACACCCTCGCCAGTGTGGGGGGGGAGAGGGTGTTAAATCATTTCTCTCCCGCAAAGCATCAACAAGAATTTCTTCTATCTACACAAATATTTTGATTTGTGTAAATGCAAAAGGTTGTGCAGACGTCAGACTGTGGCACTTGGCCCAACATGCTCTCTAAGCTGACATTTAAATGCATGTTTACGTTTTTAAAAAGATGTCGAACCAATTTATTTATTCTTGAAACTGTCCTCCCTTGTCTCCTACTGCACATGCACTTCTTGGCGCACTTTCTCCTTCTTTTCTTTCGAAGGAAATGGACCGTGACTCTGGAGATGTAGATGTCATTCTTGACAGAATTTGGCGTTTGCTGCATTCTCTCATCTTTCTTGCTAGAGCCATTGCCAGTGCAAATTTCCCCAAGCATGTGCATTGCCATTGAGCACAAAGAGTTCCCAGTGCTTGGAAAAAAGTCTCTCAAATTCATTCCTCTATGTGGTTTCAATAATACCAATTGAGTTCTGTCTAGTGTTTCACAAGATTTCCTACATGTACAGCTCATTAATACATTGGAGAGATTTGAACCCCAAATGTTATGATGAGACAACACAACAGTGGATTGAAAAAGGTCAAACCCCCCCAAAATAAAAATAATAGATTTTCAAAGGTGAACCAGAAGTTTGAGTACGTTTTCCCAAGTTAGTCAAGATTCTCCTTAAACGCAAAGGTGGACAGTGTGAATGATACTATTTCCACAGTAAGAGCAATGCGATTTATTCATCGTTTCCGTCTTTCTCTTTCCATCCCTGAGTGCATATTTCTTGCCGACTTTTGTCGTTATCCCTCCTCCTGACCCGCCTTCCTTTCCCTCCCATCTCCTACCGGAATTGATTTTGTGCCAGAGAGCCGCTTGACGTGCCGTCCGGAGCGGACAGTGGCACGCGCTCTTGACATGCCTTGACAGATTGCTCACGTGTCGCTGTTTGCTCGCATTCCGTCTCTGCCTTTCTGCTCTCTCGCAGGGAAAAATTATTCAGACATTGTGGATTTGTGTGTTTCTTTCTTCTTTTTTTTTTGTTTCCAGGAAGCTGATTTCTTGGAGTGGATCGGCTCTGAATTGTAAATTTGAATCATTAATGATGCGGAGCGATTGCTGCATGAGTGCAGTAGGGCCAAACACCTCGATATCCGCTCACCTTGTTCTTTCTCCCCCCCCCACCTTTTGCTACATTTGTAAATGTTAGGAAGAGCCTTCATTGTGCCTACATTAACCCCAAAAGAACTGGGCTTGTTTTTAACCATCTTGCAGCCGGGGGTGGCGGGGTGGCGGGATGGAGTCTGCCCCCAAGAACATGGCTATCACACTCCTAATCTTTCTGAAACGTTGCATGCATGTAAAGGCATTCATTATCAACGTCAGGTGTAGAGTTTGGGTTTTTGTTGTCATTTGTCCGCCTGCTTGCATTGAGTACCTCAGAGGAAAACTATACATTTGGCTGACTCGTCTCAGTATGTCCGATATTCACAAATCTGACATCAGAAAGACTGTAAGACATAACTGAAATGAACTACGAAAGGCTGAGCCGGTGGTAAGAAAAA
This sequence comes from Acanthaster planci, assembly GCF_054643075.1. NCBI lineage: Eukaryota > Metazoa > Echinodermata > Asteroidea > Valvatida > Acanthasteridae > Acanthaster > Acanthaster planci. The sequence continues at coordinate 296 of NW_028257672.1, read as the reverse complement.
TGTACTGCCACAGTATATGAGATGCAAACTCTTTAAGGGTTTATACGGTAGTCAAACTGCTTTTTAGACGCTGACGCAACTTTATCTTTAAATTTGTGACCTTATTTAACGTTCATAAACTTGACAGAGGTCTGTTGTGACCGGTACTGGTACAATTATTTGCTTAAAATGTGTGGCTGAAATTGCAGTCAGAAATTTTCCATTTGCTGAGTTTCATTGTGTACTACGCAAAAAAGCGATGAGTGAGATCTACAGGTAGTTCCTTCTTTTTTTGTTTGTCTTGATGGTGTTCTCAA
>NW_028257671.1:0-92330 GCF_054643075.1 Acanthaster planci | reverse complement strand
AAATCTCTCTACTTACCAGAGGTTCAATTTTATGTAGCGGAAGGGTTTCAGCAACAAATAAGTTTCAGTATTAAGCACGTACACATTTGACTATTGAACTCGTTGGTATAATGGTATTTATATCACGAGAGGGCGCTCCGTTGTTCTAAATTGAGTACCTGGTATCCGTATGTATGTACTAAAAATAGACCTTGTATCTGGGAAGACGGTGTGTGACCTCGGGTCAGGGAGAACAACAGAATTGGGGTCTTCCGTTGGAACGTACGTAAAAAGTTGTCGTTTTTGGGGAGTTGGGTTGTTGTTACGTGTTGCTGACACTGAAAACGACATGGCGCCCTGAGTGTCACGAGGGAAGACTCACCACTATATGTTTGCCAGGGGATAATTCTTGAATCAGGGGGGATACCTCATCACTTTCACATCATTTATTACCTGTACCTGCTGTGACTGACTGGAAGTATACTCAAATTTTGGGAGAGCTGGAATAAATGCCAGAATCATCAAAATCAGACAGCCGTGTCTCAGGGCATCTGTTCGTCTGTCAAGAGACAATTGATACCGCGGCTCTACGCGGAGCCCCTCAACATACTACAGTTTTTGGTAACACGGATGGGGTGGTGTTGATGCAGGTTGGACGCTGGTGCTGTTGATTTTGACGGGTGATTTTCCAATTGCGGGCCGGGGAGACTTCAAGCTGTGCGGTAGTGTGCTACGCCGAGGTACTGCGGCGGTGTACGGGGTTGCCAACCAACAGCCAGGCGGCGTGCGTTGGCCGGGCCGACGCGGGGTGTGCTGAGCCAGGCGGAGGTTTGTGAGCTGGACCGGCGTAGAGCGTGCTGTACCTGTCGGCGTGCGGGGCCAAGGACGCGGAGCGGTCTGGTGTGTGGCAAACGGAGGACGGAGTTCGTCGAGGGTTTCTACCGCCAGGAAGCTGTCCATCTCCAAGACCAAGTGGACTGGACTGGACTTAAGTAGTAGTAAATTGCTTGAAGTTTGGTTCATGTAGCGGGTTGTTGCCCAATTGCTGTACATATACGTGGGATTCCAGTCAGTTGCAGGTAAAACTTGTTGACCTATTAATTGCAGTTGTAATTGTGATTTGGTTTTGTAATTTTGTAAAGTTACTGAGTAACGTTAGTGTACTTGTTGTATGGTGGTGTAATGGCGACCTCGGAGTCTGCTCTGGTCGAGCAGTTAGTTAAAGGGGCTAACGGATGCTTTGAAGCAGAGCCGACCCACTGTACAGAGGCCAGTTAAGTTGTCATGTTTTTCCGGTAGGCCAGTAAAACCAGGGGATCCGACAGTCAAAGAATGGCTCGAGGAAGTTGAAATATATTGTCAACAGTGCAAGATACCTGGTTCGGAAAAAGCGCAAATTGTGTTGAACCATCTGAAGAGTACGGCGCGGGATGAGATCAAATGCCATGGAGAGGCAGGGTTAAATTTTGAGTCTCTCAAGAAACTTCTTCATAAGCACTTTGGGGGCTGGGAAACGGTTCAGTCATTGCATAAGGCATTGTATGAGCGTGTACAATTAGAAGATGAAACACTATGGATTTTTCCAGGGTTCTGATCAGAATGTATGATCGGATACTGGAAGTGGCCTCTGACAGTGAGAAGGTTTCGCTGCAAGGTCTCCGCGACAAAGTTCTAATAGGACAGTTTGTGGCGGGGGGCTAAGAGTCAGGGTGTCAGACTTGAGTTAAGGAGATTAGAGTTGTCCAAGTCTCAACAAACATTTCCTGAATTGCGTGATGCTGCGCTGGAGATTTTTCGTGACCTTGAGAGAGCTCCAAAGGCAAAGCGTGCTCAGACAAGGCAAGTCGTCGCAGATTGCGATGAGGAAACACATGATCAGAGATCTGATGTGTTTGTTAATAGTGCAATGGGGAGCAAGGATCCCAAGCATAGTACAGAGTTGCAACAGATGTTGCAACAGCAGCATCAGATTATTAAGTGCCTGCAGGAACAGCAGGCCCAGTTGCAGAAGCAACAGGATCAAGTACTTGATCTTATGAAGCATTTGCTTCGTAGTCAGGAGTCTAAGGTTGTAGACAAGGGTGAAGTTGTGAAACCTTTTGGGAGGAAACAACATTGTTTGTTTCTCGTGCAAGCAACCAGGCCATTTTAAGAGTAGTTGTCCGAACCGAGACAGGAGTGCAAGCACTAGTAATAGTGGCACGCCAAGCCCTAAGGCTACAAACCGGTTACTGTTCAGTCAGGGGGTGTGCAGCCACAAGTAGGGGAGAGTTAAACTGACTCCCCTCACCACTGTGGGCCAAGTGGTTGAGGGATTTGAGAAAGAGGCCCCGCCCAAACTTCAGACTGATAAGGGAATGGGTTCCAATGTTAGGTCAGTAGATTGAAGTCCTTGATAAACTGGTACGCACCAGTCCAAGGGCGCAGGTAGAATTGGCAGGTTGTCCCCAGTTAGCGTTGTTCTTGACACTGGGGCGGAAACCTCCCTTATAAGTGCAGCATTTTATAGGAGTAAATTGGCCGCACATGTGACCGGAGTGGAGCCCGTGGGTACCTATTTACGCGTGTTTGGCGTAGGACCTTGTGAGGTACCAGTTGAAGGATATGTCCAGATTCCCCTGAGGGTTTTTCAACCAGACGGTTGAGGCACATTTCCTTGTAGTAAAAGAGAGCCCCGAGGTTGGTTTGGGGAGTGGGCGTGGCCCCGTTCTTTTGGGTTGCAATGTTTTGCACCAGTTAAGAAACATGGTGGTAGATCCCTCACACCGAGATGCAGAAGCATGGAATGTGACATTACAGTGGTATAATCTGACTAAAAGGGAGCCGGGTAGGGTTTCGGTAGAGCAAAAGAAGACTGTAGTTGTCCGTACGGGGCGTTGCACGACATTTATTCCCCCAAGGGAAGTGCGTTCCGTAAAGTGTAATGTGCGTGTACCTTCAAATGTGTGGGAAGGGAAGACTGTGGTGCTAGAGGGAATTCGGGATAGAATTTCGGGAGGGGGAACAGCATCAGCTCAGTTGGATCCAGGGTTAAGCAGTGGCTTAAGGGTCTATGATGCATGTGAAGTTGTGCGTGGGAACAAGGTTAATGTTCTTGTAGCTAATATGGGTGCACAAATGTTAGCTATTCCCCCACATTCTCAGGTGGCATTCCTCAGTGAGGTGTCCCCAGCCGTTCAGGTTGATTGTGATTTGGAGGGTAGTCAAGTGAACGTTTCTGTCAATAGGATAATGACCCTGTCAGGGTGGATAGTTATTACGACACGGGTCCGGAGGAGCAGAGTCCTCCAGAGTCAGATTCAGTATTGGGGAGCGATGAACCACAGAAGTCTGAGATACATGTATATAAGGATGGAAGTTTATTATCAGTTACCACCAGGAGTGGACTTAGGTTCATGTGATTTGAGTAGTGAAGAGCTAGATCGTGTTGTACATTTGATTCAGAAACACGATGCTGTATTTTCTAAGGATTCACTTGACTTGGGTACATGTGACAAAGTTCCACACAAGATACACACTGTTGTTGATGTGCCAGTGAGTCAAGCGTTTCGTAGGATACCTCCACAGTATATTGAGAGGTTAAGGAGTTGCTTCAGAGGTTTTTGGAGCAGGGTATCATCCAGAGGAGTGGCAGTCCATATGCGAGTCCCCATTGTTCTCGTTAAGAAACGGGATGGTGCTGTTCGCATATGTGTTGATTATCGGAGGCTAAACGCGAAGACGATACGCGACGCGTTCCCGCTGCGGCGTATCGATGAATCGTTGGAGGCTCTGCGTGGTGCGCGCTACTTTTCATCTCTCGATCTTGCGCACGGGTATCATCAGGTTGTAATGGATACGGAGTCCATTCCAAAGCCTGCTTTTCGTGTTCCTTTTGGGTTATTCGAGTACACCCGGATGCCTTTCGGGCTTGTAAATGCACGGGCACTTTTCAACGCACAATGGAAATGTGTTTAGGTGATATGAACCTCACCGAGCTTCTTATATATCTGGACGATATCCTTGTATTTCTCTGGCGATGTAGAGGAACACATTAGTAGGCTAGGTAAAGTGTTCACCAAAATTGCTGACTTTGGATTGAAGGTAAAAGGGGGGAAGTGTCATTTCTTCCAGTCACAAGTAACTTACTTAGGACATGTTGTGAGTTCTGAAGGCATTTCTGTCGATGCCGACAAGGTCCAAAGGGGCAAAGACTGGCCGGGTCCCACAAGATCTGGGGAGCTGAGGTCGTTCTTAGGATTGGCAGGATATTATAGGAGGTTTATTGCCGGGTTTTCTAAGATTGCAGCACCTCTCCATGAGTTATTGCCCTCATTGGTCAAGGGAAAGCCAGTTGTGAATCAAAAGAAGTTTGAGTGGACAGCAGAGGCCGATGAGGCATTCTGTAGGTTGAAACAGGTGCTCACGGAGGCTCCGGTGCTTAAGTACCCAGATTTCACTAAGCCGTTTGTGCTGGAGGTCGATGCCTCATTGAAAGGCTTAGGGGCATGCCTCGCCCAAGAAGATGAGCAAGGGAGGCGACATCCAGTTGCTTACGCTAGCAGGGGGCTTAGGGGTGCTGAGCGTAATTATCCAGACTATAGTTCGTTTAAACTAGAGTTGTTAGCGTTAAAGTGGGCGATTGTCGATAAATTTCGTGATTACCTCGTGGGGGCGAGATTTACAGTGTTGACAGATCATAACCCTCTTGCACATCTAAAAACTGCAAAGTTAGGGGCGTGTGAGATGAGATGGGTTGCTCAACTTGCTGCATTTAACTTTGGCGTTCAGTTCAGGTCAGGGGTTAGTAATAAGTGTGCAGATGCTGTTAGCCGGTATCCTGGCCATTGTTATTGTTCAGCCAGTGAGGTTGAACAGGTGTTCCAGTCAATGGTACACTCCACTTCAGTTCCACTTCGGGTAGATGTCTCACGGGCTGCCGTTCGTGAGTCAAATGTGCAGGATCACTCTCCAAGCGGAAACCCGCCGAGTGTGTTTCCATCATGGACTTCAGACCAGTTGTCGGCCTTGCAAAAGGACGATCCGGAGTTAGGAATTGTTTGGAGGCGTTGGGAGGCAGGTTGGCGTCCAGGGGAGCCAGTGGCGGATTTGGGTTCTGAGTCACCCGAGTTGAAAGCGTGGGGGTGGCAGTGGCCGCGTTTTGTTGAACGTGACGGGGTTCTCTGCCGTCAGGTCAACGATCCATTGCATGGAGAGTTGTTTCAGATTTTACTGCCGAAATGTCTCATCCCTCGGGTGATGCAGGGTTGTCATGATGGATGGGGACATCAGGGTGTTACCAGGACTTGCTCACTCTTAAGGAGGCGAGTCTATTGGCCCAACATGGCTACCATGGTACGCCGTTATATTAGTCAGTGTAGGCAGTGTATAACCGCGAAGGCCATGGAACCTAAACCCAGGACGCCTATGCGTCACCTACTTGCGTTTAGACCGCTCGAGGTTGTGGCGATTGACTTTGTGAAGCTTGACAAGGGAAAGGGTGGTTATGAAGATGTTCTTGTCATTACAGATGTTTATACCAGATTTGTGCAGGCGGTACCTTGCAAAGATCAACTTGCTGTTACGGTAGCCAAAGCTCTTATACAGCATTGGTTCACTCGTTTCGGGATCCCTAGTAGATACATAGCGATCAGGGAAGGAATTTCGAAGGGGAAGTAATCCGGGAACTTTGTGCTTTGTATGGGATAACTAAATCTAGAACAACACCCTATCACCCTGAAGGAAATTCACAGGCAGAACGGTTCAATAGAACATTGTTCGGATTAATTAAGTCCCTTAGTGAGCGGGATAGACGCAAGTGGCCTGAGTTCTTGGCTCATTTAGTGTTTGTATATAATGCCACGCCACATTGTGTGACTGGGGAGGCACCGTATACTCTCATGTTTTGGGAGAGAACCAACTATTCCTTTAGATCAGCTTCTTGGGAAAACTGACAGTGATTGGGGCCAAGACTTTGTAAAGAGCAGTCACAGTTAATTGATAGAGCTAACGAACTAGTCAGTGATAGAGTAGCTAAGGTTTGTAACCGTAACAAGGGCTGCTTACGATGTGAAAGCTACTGCAAAACCTATTGGAACTGGTACACAAGTGTTGTTGAAGAAATGTGCATTTCGGGGGCGACACAAATTGGCAAATGCATATGAGAGCACACCCTATGTAGTTGTTGGAGTTAATGACCATGGTGATGTGTATCACATCCGACCATTACTGGGAGGGGAACAAAAGAGTGTTCACAGAAGGTTGTTACGGGTTTGTCCGCCAGAATTTGGGGAGTCAAGCAGTAGTAGTGAAACTGAGTCAGATGACTCTGATTGGGGTTTTATTGAAACCAGTGGTAATGCTGCAGAGCAGACTCCGAGTTCGGGTGCGAAGCTGGTTGACCAACACAAAGTAGGGGAGCCAGCCACGGGGTCTAGTAGGATGTAAAGCCTCTTTGGAGATCCAAGCGGAGTACCCGTGGGAAGCATAAGAACCCATTTCATTTGCCAAGGTCAGCGGGTGCGCTGAGTATTTAATACCAAGGGTTGGTTGGTAGTGCCCTGTGTATGGCTGAAGGTTGGTTTAAAGGCCGACTGTTGGGAAGGACTGGGGTATCCAGCTTCCTTGCGGGCGCCCCCAACTGGATAGCAGCGCAGTGTCTACAGCCACCGTAGTCAGGTTTGTGGTTAATCATTGGGTGTAATTCAAGCGGGCAATGTGTGTTGGTGAGTCCCATTACCAATGGAAGTAGTTCACATGGTTGTATTGTTTTGGGACATAGTTTTGTTAAACGCCTTCGCCACCAGCGTGGATATTTTGATATTGAGTTGTCGAGAGGTACTTATTCGATAAAGTGTCTTGGGGAGGGTGGTCTCACAATTGGCCGTGTGCTAAGAGACCCTCAGCGATATTTGAATCAACTTAGGGAGGCTTCACCTAAGGTGCTTATTCTTGATCTGGGAACCAATGATCTGTGTTCTAGGGAGAATAGTCCGGAGGCGGTACATGTCTCTATGTGTAAATTAGTTAAAGAGTTTTCAAGTTGGGGTATTACGCAAGAGGGTGGTGTATTGTTACCGTTTTACCACGAACAAAGTGGCATGAGAAGTTACCAAGTTTCATTAGAAGAGTTCAATGAAAGAGTACAATGTTTCAATGAGTTGCTAGAGTGTTCAACATTCACAGAGGATAGATGGTGGCTGTGGCGACACAGGTCCATGAGAAATCCTAGCTTTATCCTTGACGGGGTACACTTAAACCAGTTGGGTATGATGCATTACGAGAAGACACTCAGCCGGCTTGTTAAGTTTTTGAATTTCGAGTTTTGTAAATTGACCAAAAAAACCCCTCTGGGTCTACTGTCTAACTTGATGTATGTCAGTATTCTGCTTTGCTAAGAGTAGCAAGAGTTATCATTGTACAAATGGACACATTGTGTTACATGGTCTGTTCTGCTGTTTATTTAACTGAAATTGTTAAAAAAATCATAGTTTGTATTGATTAGTAATCCCTGCGATCTTCAGGCGCAGATCGTTAAAGTAGGGGAGGATGTAGCGGAAGGGTTTCAGCAACAAATAAGTTTCAGTATTAAGCACGTACACATTTGACTATTGAACTCGTTGGTATAATGGTATTTATATCACGAGAGGGCGCTCCGTTGTTCTAAATTGAGTACCTGGTATCCGTATGTATGTACTAAAAATAGACCTTGTATCTGGGAAGACGGTGTGTGACCTCGGGTCAGGGAGAACAACAGAATTGGGGTCTTCCGTTGGAACGTACGTAAAAAGTTGTCGTTTTGGGGAGTTGGGTTGTTGTTACGTGTTGCTGACACTGAAAACGACATGGCGCCCTGAGTGTCACGAGGGAAGACTCACCACTATATGTTTGCCAGGGGATAATTCTTGAATCAGGGGGGATACTCATCACTTTCACATCATTTATTACCTGTACCTGCTGTGACTGACTGGAAGTCTACTCAAATTTTGGGAGAGCTGGAATAAATGCCAGAATCATCAAAATCAGACAGCCGTGTCTCAGGGCATCTGTTCGTCTGTCAAGAGACAATTGATACCCCGGCTCTACGCGGAGCCCCCTCAACATACTACATTTATATTTGGTGTACTTATGGAAATATCCGGAAAAGGAGCCAATGGTCATTGTCCCACTGCTTCTTACTGTCTTGCAGTTTTCCCTCTGACAACGCGTTACAGGGCGGAATCCCGCGCAAAGTTGACTTCGTCTATCTGTCCCCAAAAAGACTGAGAATGGTCCAAATCTGAAAATCTCGGTGGCATCTTAAAGCTCACATATTCCTTTGAAGTGAATTTCAATTCCATGTTTGTTGTAGTTATTGAAATATCCCGGAATAAGCCATTGGTTTTTGTTCCACTGCTTCTTATTTTCTTGCAATTTTCCCTCTGACATCGCGTTACAGAGCGGAATCCCGTGCAAAGTTGACTTCCTATGTCTACCCCTGAAAAGACCAACAATGGTCCAACTCTGAAAATCGCGGTGGCATCTTAAAGCTCACATATTCCTGTGAAGTGAATTTCAATTCCATGTTTGTTGTAGTTATTGAAATATCCCGGAATAAGCCATTGGTTTTTGTCCCGCTGCTTCTTATTTTCTTGCAATTTTCCGTCTGACATCGCGTTACAGAGCGGAATCCAGTGCAAATTTGACTTCGTATGTCTACCCTTTTAAAGACGGACAATGGTCCAACTCTAAAAATCGCGGTGGCATCTGAAAGCCAGCACGTTCCTCTCTCAACTTATGTAAGTTTCGATTCCATATTTGCTGTATTTATTGAAATATCTTGAGAAGAAGGTAGTGATTCTTGTCCCACGTTTTTTTATTTTCCTTCAATTTTCCCGTCATCCATCGTTAGAGGGCGGCATCCAGTGCAAAGTTGACTTCCTATGTCTGACCCCAAAAAGAATGAGAATGGTCCAAATCTGAAAATCGCGATGGCATCTGAAAAGGGCACATGTTCCTCTCTCTACTTACCCGAGGTTCAATTTCATATTTGGTGTATTTATTGAAATATCAGGAAAAGAAGCCAATGGTTATCTTCCCACTGTTTCTTATTTTCTTGAAATTTTCCCTGTGGCAACACGTTACAGGGCGGAATCCAGAGCAAAGTTGACTTCGTATGTCTGACCCCAAAAAGACTAAGAATGGCCCAAATCTGAAAATCACGGTGGCATCTTAAAGCTTTCATATTCCTGTGATGTGAATTTCAATTCCATGGCTGTTGTAGTTCTTGAAATATCCATAAATAAGCCATTGGTTTTTGTCCCGCTGCTTCTTATTTTCTTGCAATTTTCCCTCTGACATCGTGTTACAGAGGCGAATCACGTGCAAAGTTGACTTCGTATGTCTACCCCTGAAAAGACTTAGAATGGTCCCAACTCTGAAAATCTCTGTGGCATCTTAAAGCTCACATTTTCCTCTGAAGTGAATTTCAATTCCATGTTTATTGTAGTTATTTAAATATTCGGGAACAAGCCATTGGTTTTTGTTCCACTGCTTCTTATTTTCTTGCAATTTTCCCTATGACATTTTCCCTATCTCGAGAAGAAGGTAATGGTTCTTGTCCCACGTTTTTTATTTTCTTGCAATTTTCCAGTTGTCCACACGTTAGAGGGCGGAATCCCCCGCAAAGTTGACTTCGTATGTCTGACCCCAAAAAGACTGAGAATGGTCCAAATCTGAAAATCGCGCTGGCTTCTGAAAGGGCACATGGTCCTCTGTCTACTTAGAGCTTCAATTCCATATTTGCTGTATTTTGTGAAATATTCGCGAAAGAAGCCAATAATCCTTGCCCCACTCCTTCTGATTTTCTTGCAATTTACCCTGTGGCAACACGCTACAGGGCGGAATCCCGCAAAAAGTTGACTTCGTCTATCTGTCCCCAAAAAGACTTAGAATGGTCCAAATCTGAAAATCTCTGTGGCATCTTAAAGCTTACATTTTCCTCTGAAGTGAATTTCAATTCCATGTTTATTGTAGTTATTTAAATATTCGGGAATAAGCCATTGGTTTTTGTTCCACTGCTTCTTATTTTCTTGCAATTTTCCCTATGACATCGCGTTACAGGGCGGAATCCAGTGCAAAGTTGACTTCGTATGTCTACCCCTTTAAAGACTGACAATGGTCCAACTCTGAAAATCGCGGTGGCATCTGAAAGCTAGCATGTTCCTCTCTCTTCTTACCCGAGGTTCAATTTCATATTTGGTGTATTTATTGAAATATCAGGAAAAGAAGCCAATGGTTATCTTCCAACTACTTCTTATTTTCTTGAAATTTTCCCTCTGACAACGCGATACAGGGCGGAATCCCGCGCAAAGTTGACTTCGTCTATCTGTCCCCAAAAAGACTGAGAATGGTCCAAATCTGAAAATCTCGGTGGCATCTTAAAGCTCACATATTCCTTTGAAGTAAATTTCAATTCCATGTTTGTTGTAGTTATTGAAATATCCCGGAATAAGCCATTGGTTTTTGTTCCACTGCTTCTTATTTTCTTGCAATTTTCCCTCTGACATCGCGTTACAGAGCGGAATCCCGTGCAAAGCTAACTTCGTATGTCTGACCCCCAACAGACTAAGAATGGCCCAAATCTGAAAATCACGGTGGCATCTTAAAGCTTTCATATTCCTGTGATGTGAATTTCAATTCCATGGCTGTTGTAGTTCTTGAAATATCCATAAATAAGCCATTGGTTTTTGTCCCGATGCTTCTTATTTTCTTGCAATTTTCCCTCTGACATCGCGTTACAGAGCGGAATCACGTGCAAAGTTGACTTCGTATGTCTACCCCTGAAAAGACTTAGAATGGTCCAACTCTGAAAATCTCTGTGGCATCTTAAAGCTCACATTTTCCTCTGAAGTGAATTTCAATTCCATGTTTATTGTAGTTATTTAAATATTCGGGAATAAGCCATTGGTTTTTGTTCCACTGCTTCTTATTTTCTTGCAATTTTCCCTATGACATTTTCCCTATCTCGAGAAGGTAATGGTTCTTGTCCCACGTTTTTTTATTTTCCTGCAATTTTCCAGTTGTCCACACGTTAGAGGGCGGAATCCCCCGCAAAGTTGACTTCGTATATCTGACCCCAAAAAGACTGAGAATGGTCCAAATCTGAAAATCGCCGTGGTGACATCTAAAAAGGGGCACATGTTCCTCTCTCTACTTACCAGAGGTTCAATTTCATATTTGGTGTACTTATGGAAATATCCAGAAAAGGAACCAATGGTCATTGTCCCACTGCTTCTTACTGTCTTGCAGTTTTCCCTCTGACAACACGTTACGGGGCGGAATCCCGCGCAAAGTTGACTTCGTCTATCTGTCCCCAAAAAGACTGAGAATGGTCCAAATCTGAAAATCTCGGTGGCATCTTAAAGCTCACATATTCCTTTGAAGTGAATTTCAATTCCATGTTTGTTGTAGTTATTGAAATATCCCGGAATAAGCCATTGGTTTTTGTTCCACTGCTTCTTATTTTCTTGCCATTTTCCATCTGACATCGCGTTACAGAGCGGAATCCCGTGCAAAGTTGACTTCGTATGTCTACCCCTGAAAAGACCAACAATGGTCCAACTCTGAAAATCGCGGTGGCATCTTAAAGCTCACATATTCCTGTGAAGTGAATTTCAATTCCATGTTTGTTGTAGTTATTGAAATATCCCGGAATAAGCCATTGGTTTTTGTCCCGCTGCTTCTTATTTTCTTGCAATTTTCCGTCTGACATCGCGTTACAGAGCGGAATCCAGTGCAAAGTTGACTTCGTATGTCTACTCTTTTAAAGACGGACAATGGGTCCAACTCTCTAAAAATCGCGGTGGCATCTGAAAGCCAGCACGTTCCTCTCTTAACTTATGTATGTTTTGATTTCATTTTTGTTGTATTTATTGAAATATCTTGAGAAGTAGGTAGTGATTCTTGTCCCACGTTTTTTTATTTTCCTTCAATTTTCCTGTCATCCATCGTTAGAGGGCGGCATCCAGTGCAAAGTTGACTTCCTATGTCTGACCCCCAAAAAGAATGAGAATGGTCCAAATCTGAAAATCGCGATGGCATCTGAAAAGGGCACATGTTCCTCTCTCTACTTACCCGAGGTTCAATTTCATATTTGGTGTATTTATTGAAATATCAGGAAAAGAAAGCCAATGGTTATCTTCCCACTGTTTCTTATTTTCTTGAAATTTTCCCTGTGGCAACACGTTTACAGGGCGGAATCCAGAGCAAAGTTGACTTCGTATGTCTGACCCCAAAAAGACTAAGAATGGCCCAAATCTGAAAATCACGGTGGCATCTTAAAGCTTTCATATTCCTGTGATGTGAATTTCAATTCCATGGCTGTTGTAGTTCTTGAAATATCCATAAATAAGCCATTGGTTTTTGTCCCGCTGTTTCTTATTTTCTTGCAATTTTCCCTCTGTCATCGTGTTACAGAGCGGAATCACGGGCAAAGTTGACTTCGTATGGCTTCCCCTGAAAAGACTTAGAATGGTCCAACTCTGAAAATCTCTGTGGCATCTTAAAGCTCACATTTTCCTCTGAAGGGAATTTCAATTCCATGTTTATTGTAGTTATTTAAATATTCGGGAATAAGCCATTGGTTTTTGTTCCACTGCTTCTTATTTTCTTGCAATTTTCCCTATGACATTTTCCCTATCTCGAGAAGAAGGTAATGGTTCTTGTCCCACGTTTTTTATTTTCTTGCAATTTCCCAGTTGTCCACACGTTAGAGGGCGGAATCCCGCGCAAAGTTGACTTCGTATGTCTGACCCCAAAAAGACTGAGAATGGTCCAAATCTGAAAATCGCGCTGGCTTCTGGAAAAGCACATGTTCCTCTCTCTACTTACCAGAGCTTCAATTCCATATTTGCTGTATTTTGTTTAATTTTCAGAAAAGAAGCCAATAATCCTTGTCCCACTGCTACTTATTTTCTTGCAATTTTCCCTCTGACATCGCGTAAGAGGGCGGAATCCAGAGCAAAGTTGACTTCGTATGTCTACCCCTTTAAAGACTGACAATGGTCCAACTCTAAAAATCGCGGTGGCATCTGGAATCTAACATGTTCCTCTCTCAACTTATGTAAGTTGCAGTTCCATATTTGCTGTATTTATTGAAATATCTTGAGAAGAAGGTAATGGTTATTGTTCCACGTTTTTTTATTTTCCTGCAATTTTCCCGTCATCCACACGTTAGAGGGCGGCATCCCGTGCAAAGTTGACTTCGTATGTCTACCCCCGAAAAGACTGAGAATGGCCCAAATCTGCAAATCTCGGTGGCATCTCAAAGCTCACATATTCCTGTGATGTGCATTTCAATTCCATGGTTGTTGTAGTTCTTGAAATATCCATAAATAAGCCATTGGTTTTTGTCCCACTGCTTCTTACTGTCTTGCAATTTTCCCTCTGACAACGCGTTACAGGGCGGAATCCAGAGCAAAGTTGACTTCGTATGTCAACCCCTAAAAAGACTGACAATGGTCCAACTCTGAAAATCGCGGTGGCATTTGAAAGCAAGCATGTTCCTCTCTCTACTTACCCGAGGTTCAATTTCATATTTGGTTTATTTATTGAAATATCAGGAAAAGAAGCCAATGGTTATTTTCCCACTCTTTCTTTTTTCTTGAAATTTTCCCTGTGGCAACGCGTTACAGGGCGGAATCCCGCGCAAAGTTGACTTCGTCTATCTGTCCCCAAAAAGACTGAGAATGGTCCAAATCTGAAAATCTCGGTGGCATCTTAAAGCTCACATTTTCCTGTGAAGTGAATTTCAATTCCATGTTTGTAGTAGTTATTGAAATATCCGGGAATAAGCCATTGGTTTTTGTTCCGCTGCTTCTTATTTTCTTGCAATTTTCCATCTGAAATCGCGTTATAGGGCGGAATCCAGTGCAAAGTTGACTTCGTATGTCTACCCCTTAAAAGACAGACAATGGTCCAACTCTGAAAATCGAGGTGGCATCTGAAAGCCAGCACGTTTCTCTCTCAACTCATGTAAGTTGCAATTCCATATTTGCTGTATTTATTGAAATATCTTGAGAAGAAGGTAGTGATTCTTGTCCCACGTTTTTTTTATTTTCCTGCAATTTTCCCGTCATCCACACTTTAGAGGGCGGCATCCCGCGCAAAGTTGACTTCGTATGTCTGACCCCAAAAAGACTGAGAATGGTCCAAATCTGAAAATCGCGGTGGCATCTGAAAAGGCACATGGCCCTCTCTCTACTTACCCGAAGTTCAATTCCATATTTGGTGTATTTATTGAAATATCAGGAAAAGAAGCCAATGGTTATTTTCCCACTCTTTCTTTTTTCTTGAAATTTTCCCTTCGGCAACGCGTTACAGGGCGGAATCCCGCGCAAAGTTGACTTCGTGTATCTGTCCCCAAAAAGATTGAGAATGGTCCAAATCTGAAAATCTCGGTGGCATCTTAAAGCTCACATATTCCTTTGAAGTGAATTTCAATTCCATGTTTGTTGTAGTTATTGAAATATCCCGGAATAAGCCATTGGTTTTTGTTCCACTGCTTCTTATTTTCTTGCAATTTTCCATCTGAAATCGCGTTACAGGGCGGAATCCAGTGCAAAGTTGACTTCGTATGTCTACCCTTTTAAAGACGGACAATGGTCCAACTCTAAAAATCGCGGTGGCATCTGAAAGCCAGCACGTTCCTCTCTCAACTTATGTAAGTTTCGATTCCATATTTGCTGTATTTATTGAAATATCTTGAGAAGAAGGTAATGGTTCTTGTCCCACGTTTTTTTTATTTTCTTTCAATTTTCCCGTCGTCCACACGTTAGCGGGCGGCATCCCGCGCAAAGTTGACTTCGTATGTCTGACCCCAAAAAGACTGAGAATGGTCCAAATCTGAAAATCGCGGTGGCATCTGGAATCTAACATGTTCCTCTCTCAACTTATGTAAGTTGCAGTTCCATATTTGCTGTATTTATTGAAATATCTTGAGAAGAAGGTAATGGTTATTGTTCCACGTTTTTTTATTTTCCTGCAATTTTCCCGTCATCCACACGTTAGATTTGACTTCGTGTGTCTGACCCCGAAAAGACTGAGAATGGCCCAAATCTGCAAATCTCGGTGGCATCTCAAAGGTCACATATTCCTGTGATGTGAATTTCAATTCCATGGTTGTTGTAGTTCTTGAAATATCCATAAATAAGCCGGTGGCTTTTGAAAGCTAACATGTTCCTCTCTCAACTTATGTAAGTTTGAATTCCATATTTGTTGTATTTATTGAAATATCTTGAGAAAAAGGTAGTGATTCTTGTCCCACGTTTTTTTATTTTTTACTGAAATTTCCCCTCTGACAACGCGTTACAGGGCGAAATCCAGAGCAAAGTTGACTTCGTGTGTCTGACCCCAAAAAGACTGAGAATGGTCCAAATCTGAAAATCGCGCTGGCATATGAAAAGGCACATTGTCCTCTCTCTACTTACCAGAGGTTCAATTTCATATTTGGTGTACTTATGGAAATATCCGGAAAAGGAACCAATGGTCATTGTCCCACTGCTTCTTACGGTCTTACTGTAGACTATTTTCCAAGTTTAGTTGGCAATCTGGTTTATTGCATTTAAGAAGAAATTCAAGAAAAAACCCTCCCGGTATGTAGTTGCTGTCCCTCCCTTGAATATATGTGAGCTTCAAGTAAAGAGAAAACAAAGATAATTAACAGCACGTTTAATAAAGATCTTTTTATCATTACACTCTCCTAATGACTTCAATCTAAATAGAATGAAAAGGCACGCCGGGAGATGAGTTGGTATTCCAGCAATGATTTCTGCGTAATAACCCATAGTAAATTTTAGATAAATAACCCATATAAACGGCTCCATTATTTGCTTGAAAATGGCCTTGACTGAATAAAGATTTCAAATGATAACTACCCAACTGAATACTTCTGAACCCCCTAGGATGTATGATGATTGCTGATTTGAAACCCTGTTCTGAATTCTGTTAACTTGTATACACCGAGGCGCTAGCGCTAAGCGTGGCCTTTTTATGAAGCGCGCCCTCACGAGACGGCCGTGAAAACTCGGCACTGCTGCAACATGGCCGCCCCCAAATTTCACCAAGAAATTTGCTAACTGTTAAGGCAATGGCAAAAACGTAACACTTCAGTTGAAACGATAAAAAGTTGAAGAACGCAGTTGCGATGAGAACACAGTTTTTTTTTTTATTCTTACTCAAGCAAGCAGTTCCTCGTGCCACAAAGTCTAAAGGGAATGAGAGTTTGGGTTAGTAACAGATTGGCCAAACCTGGAGTATCATCCTCATCATACTTTGCCAGTCGCACCAGCCGGGCCACTGGGCGTTTGTACTTTCGGTCGTTGACTCGAACACTGACTACCCTCACTCTCTGGTCATCAATAGGAAACACTTGTGTAATCGTCCCCACTGGCCACTGAGACCTTGGGAGCTGGGGATCTGCTGTCATCACAACATCTCCTTCCGACAGGTTTTCCTCTTCCCTTTGCCATTTCTGGCGGGTTTGCAGGTTAGGAAGATAGGACCTAACAAAGTGACGCCAAAACTGATCGGCTAGTACTTGACTGTGCCGCCAATTCCTGCGACCCTTCAGCTCTCTCTCGTCATAGACCACCATCGGAAGTGCTGAATCCCGTCGCCCCATAAGGAGCATGTTTGGAGTTACTGGATCCACGTCAGCAATCTCAGAGGAGGCGTATACCAGAGGTTTTGAATTGAGGATACCCTCAACCTCCACTAGCACTGTGCGAAGAACTGCGTCAGTTACGGTCCTATCTCCAAGTACTGCCTTTAAAGCTCCTTTGGCTGATCTGACTTCCCGCTCCCAAGTACCCCCAAAATGGGGCGCATTGGGGGGGGGGGTTAAATTTGAATTTGACCTTGTACTTGGCAAGTCGCTGCACAATATCCAGCTCCATTGCCTTTAAAGTCTGCTCGATTTCTGTATTGGCCCCCTTGAAATTTGTTTCACAGTCACTAAGAAGTTCAAAGGGATTTCCTCTGCGAGAGGCGAAGCGCCTGTAGGCCATCAAGAAGTGATCGGCATCCAGACTTTCTAGAATATCGAGGTGCACTGCTCGGGTGGTCATGCATTTGAAGAGTAGCCCCCATCGTTTTTCCTGTCGCCGCCCAATTTTAACTGTCAGGGGCCCAAAACAGTCTACTCCTGTAGAGTAGAAGGGTGGCTTTTCCAGCTGCAGCTTGCATTCTGGAAGATCTCCCATGCGGGGCACCCTCGGCGTCCCTCGCCAGCGACGGCATTCTGGGCAAGCATGCAAGATTCCCTTTACCATACTGCGCCCCCGCAAGATCCAAAACCGGCGCCGCAAATGGGCGAACACTTGATCAGTACCAGCCTGATGACTAAAATAGGCATCAGCATCCTTTATCAGGAGTTTTGTGACAGGATGGTGTGGGTCAAGAACAACTGGATGGGGCTCAACCAAAGCAGTGTCTGTTGAGGAAGCCTTCCTTAGGCGACCTCCAACTCTAATCAGCTTGTTAACTGGGTCAAGTTCCGGTGCCAACTCAAGAAGACGACTATTTCGAGACAGTCCCTATTGAACAAAGGAGCACCGACTTCCTCCTTAAAGGTCTCGCTCTGTGCCTTTCGAAGCAACAAAATCTCCACCTCCTGGGTTTGTTTTGGAGTTAGAATACCATCCAGCAACTGATCATCTGGGTACAGCTGCCTTCCAACTGCACCGACCAATTCTGTCCAACTTGAAAAGGCTGTAAAGTCAACATCAACCTCTGAGGTAGGCACTGTGAGACCACAGAAGACACTCTTGATTTCATTTTGTTCAATGATAGAGTTGACACGAGTTTGTGCCAAGATACATGCACTGTCCTTCTGCCACTCCTCTTGAGGGTCATGAAGCCACCCTGGGCCATCAGTCCATCTGGAGCCTTTCCCTAATTTGGAAACTGGTAAGCTGCGGGTGACATCGTCAGCAGGGTTATCCTCACTTCGAACATAGCGCCACTCCATACCCTCAGACAATGTTTGTATCTAGGCTACACGAGTTCCAACGAAAACCTTGAACCTGCATGACTCTGACTGAACCCAACTGAGTACAGTGGTGGAGTCGCTCCACATCAGAGTATACTCAACATCAACTGTAAGAGCCTCTAGGACGACTTGCGCGAGTTGGGCACCAAGGAGAGCCGCCATTTGCTCAAGACGTCGCATAGATAGCAGACGCTTTGGTGCTACCCGACATTTGGCTGACACAAAGCTTGTGTGGATCTCCCCAACGCTGTCAGCGGTACGTAAGTAGGCAACTGCCCCATACAACTTCTCTGAAGCATCACAAAAGACATGTAAGGACCTCTTCGCCGTGGCTGTCTCAACAGACGGTGGTGTATAACACCGTGACAACCGTATCTGTGGGATATACTCCAACTCCGTGCACCACTCTTCCCATCTCTGAGTTAAACCAGGATCAGTTACCCTCTGGTCCCAATCCAGCTTTTCTAACCACAAATCACGAACAAGCAACTTGGCTCTAGCTGTGAAGGGTGCAATGTCCCCCAACGGTTCAAATTGACTTGCAAGGGTCAGCACATTGTGTTCTGGAACCTTGGCTGGGTGATACGGCTCATCACTCTTCCAGTCCCAGCATAGCCCAAGAGCTGGCTCTGGATCGCCCCCTGTGGGTCCAGTGACAACAATTGTACCTGACGAGTTGAACAAGCCTCATTGGGAAGACTCTCAAGTACTGTGGGGTGACTACTCGCATACTTCACCATCTGGAATCCTACTTCTTGTAAACATTTGCGTGTGCTCTGGACAAGTTGGATAGCCTCTTCTTCAGTGTCTCGACTGGCCAGCTGGTTGTCTACGTAGGTCTCTTTCTCTATTGTAGACTGGACTCGTGGATACTGGTCTACCCCATCCACAGCAGCTTTCTGAAGGGCAAATGTTGCACAGCACGGACTACATGCAGCCCCAAATGGAAGCACCAACCACTCTATGACAACCCATTTGTCAAGATGCTCATCTTTCCAAAGAAACCGAAACATTCGTTGCTCTTCCAGTCGGAGTCTAACTTGATGAAACATGGCGGGTTATATCTCCTGAAACCGCCACTCGACCCTGACGAAATCGTAAGAGAACATCCAACAGAGATGGACCCCAAGGTGGGGCCGGCAACCAGTTCATGACTGAGGCTCTGGCCTCCAAAACTCAAATGAGCAATTGAAACGAGACGGTTTTTCCCACTACTTTGTACATCATGACATGGAATATACCAACCTCGTAGTTGGTCTGCCGACAAGTCATCCACCGGTCCAAGAACCCTGACCTGTTTCTGGTCTTGGAGTTTCCGGATGTTACGTGCGACAATAATCTGCCAACTCAGAGTTTCCCTCAATCTTCCTCTGGTTTGAGCGGGCCAATGCCAATACTGCTTGTGGGAGACTGGAAGGTTTCTTGTGGTTCGGCTTCCACAAGAGTGGGAGTTTCAAGCCCGCTTCACCCCCATCAACTTCAACTTCCCTGGTGTTCTCTTCCAGCATGTTGATGGCAAGCTTGTCAATCCTCGACCGGGTTACCTGCTTTTCATTTACCTGAGGTAATTTATCAACTGTTATAAATTGCTCCATCAATTGGTGCAGCTGCTGGTCCGGTTGATGTGTAGCACATGATGTGAACAGAATGCCTCGGCCCTCCAAAGTTTTACAGGGAGAACCTTGGTGACCAAGGACAGTCCAGCCAAACAAGGTGTTTACTGCCACGGGGGAACTACACTTTGGACCACAGCGGGACTTCAGACGAAAGCGTGAGTTCGACATGGTCCGCACCGATGAGCACAGACGGTGAACCCTGTGGGCCCGAAAACAATGCTAGCCCTCGTAAGTGAGGCCACTTGTTTTGTAGATCTCTGCAGACACACTGTAATCAACTAGCTGAACATCTGGGGCGCCTGAAAGCACACTGTATGCCTTTCACTGTCTCCACGAGCAAGGACTTTGAAGTCAACACATTTTTCCCTCCAGCTGGTGTCACCCAGCACAGTGCTTATACAAAGTTGTTCTTCATGGCCAGGAATATTCAACTTGTCAACAACAGACTGCAGGACCATTGTCCTCTCCACACATTCATCCAACACGCCAAAGGTGTCAATGCGACCTGAAGGCCCATGCACTGTAAGTGGCACAACTTTAATCAAAACATCACGCTTGTAGTCCACTCTAGGGCTAGGCCCCACCCCTGAACACATTATTGCTTCCTTAGCTATGGGTTCAGAAAGTTCGTGGAGGCTGGTGCGGTGGTCACCTTTGCATTCTTTACACTTTTTAGGATACAAACATTCCTTTTCATGTTTCTTTGCACATTTTTTACATCGTTGGTTTGTCTTCAACCACTGCAACTTCTGTTCTCTTGTCAGGCCCTGAAATTGTTGACAAGTTTCGAGGTAGTGGCCCGATTCTCTGACTTTGCAATACAAACAGCTAATCCTCTCTGGAGTCATTGCAGATGCATTGCTTTCACTTGGGACCTTGGTCTCAGTAGCAATCTTCTTTCTGACTGCTGATGCAGTCGCTGCTGACTGAGGACTGGCTTTGGCCATGTAAGATCTGGATGGATACGGTTGGTTGGATGGAGACTTCTTTTGCCCCTGACTCCGCCATTGTGAAGACTCCCTGGGGGACTTTGACTTGCTTGCCTTTTCTATGAGGATCAAACTAGCTGGGCCAGTCTTCTTCTTTAACCATCGATTAAGATCATGTACTGTGTAGCTCATACCATGGCCTTGATTCCACATTTTGGACAGGAATTCTGAGTGAAGCCTCTCAGGCAATTTTTTGACAAGCTCAGTGGCATAGCGGTGGTGCTTAAGCTCATCACTAAAGTCCAATTTTTCAGCTGTTTCTACTGCTGTGGCCAGCTCATCTGAGAAGTAACGGAGTCCAGACCAATCATTGTACGCAAGGACAGGACGGGCCTCTAGCTGATTGAGTAGGCCTTGGACTATTCGTGCTGGATCCCCATATGCCTTATGCAACTGCTTCATTGTCGCCGCACATGCTCCATCTCCCAAGATGAGATTACGGTCGGCAATGGCTAGAGGACGACCTCCGAGATGACTTCGTAGGTAGGTGAATTTGGTGGCATCTGGCAGTTGATGCATGGGGCCTTTCATGATGCTGTCCCATAGAGATCTAAAGGTTACATACTGCCTAACATCATGCTCACTGTCGAACTTAGGGATGTCCAACTTGGGGAGGCTATCCCAAAATTCCAAAGCCATAGCCAAATGGGCCAGCGAAAGTCGTCACAGGGCCTTTACTGGCATTGGCAGCAGGAGTTGGGGATTTGCCCTTAGCCTTGGAAGATCCCTTAGAACAGTGTGAATGTTTGCTACCTTTATCACTCTCTGATGGGTCGTCACCATTGGAGGAACTTGATTCGCCCTGTTCTTCACCACTGGAAGTGTCTGTGTCCTCTCTTGAGGTCGATGGCTCTGGAACCTTGCCATTCTTGGTGGATTGCTGCCTGGGGGCACCATGCTGGGTTGGGGATTGACTGCCCACTCCTTCCATGGCGGATGCACCACTGATTAGTGAGAACTTGGAAACTGGCATGTCACTGAACAAACGAACTGTGGGCAAAGACTGAACTAACACGGTGTTAGGAAGAAATACGGAGGCATTTGGGTTAAAGACTTGTGGCAAGGAACTGGCCACTTGTACGCCTGCTGCCTGGTGTGAAACATACGAGTCTGCCATAACACACGAAACCGGCGCATTTATTATCCCAGGAGGATGAGTGCTTGCCACCCCGTGTGAAATGTATGCGCCTGACATGACATGCGAAATGTGCGCGCTTGCTGGCCCAGGAAGGTAGGTGCTTGCCGCCCCGTGCGAAACGTATGTGCTTGACATGGCATGTGAAGTGTGTTGACTTGCTGCCTCACGAGGGTTAACACTTGTCATGGGGATGGCCATGCTGTGCTGCATTAACGGTACAGGCTCGGGCAAGTGCGCATTAAGATTGACAGAGGTATTCATACTAATATCAGCCAACATGGATACAGAGGGCTCAGAAGTACTTACCCCTTCATTACCCAAGCAAAGGTTCTATCTTTAACTGACTCCACCTGCCCTGGTAAGTGACCACCCACTTTTGTTTGGTCTTTTTCTTCCTGATAAATTACATCAATTTCATGTCTCAGTCTCTCAGTTTTCTAGTTCTATCTCTGCCCGCCTCAAATCTGAGTTGATTTGAATTTCCATCTGCTTGGCTTGGAACTGGACTTTCGCTCTTTCCTCTTCCGCCTTCCTCCTGAGCTCCTCCAGTTTCCTGCGTGATTCCTGTTTTAGCAAGACGTCTTGTGATCTTTGACTTGGATGAATCTTGCTGAGGAGCTTGCATGAGGTCCCGCTGTACATGGAGGAGGTCGTCCTGTAATTGGGCACATCAGCATCTGCAGGTTGCCTGGCAGAAAAACACTTGGTTGATGAGGAAAACTTGAAGGCTGTATGACATGGTGGTCATGGGCCTCGGGGAACATGTCGCGGAATAACGCCCTTGGGTTTCTGGAACACGTGGCGGATAATGCTCTTGGGCTTCTGGTACATGTGGATAATGTCCCTGGGGATCCGGAACATGTGGCGGATAACGCCCCCGACGAACATGTAGGGTTTCTTCAGCTTGGGTTTCAGTAGTGACAGACATGTTGAACTTGACAGTTCTTAGTTAGCTGGATGTCATCCGGTTCAAAGGACCAATTTTCTGTAGACTATTTTCCAAGTTTAGTTGGCAATCTGGTTTATTGCATTTAAGAAGAAATTCAAGAAAAAACCCTCCCGGTATGTAGTTGCTGTCCCTCCCTTGAATATATGTGAGCTTCAAGTAAAGAGAAAACAAAGATAATTAACAGCACGTTTAATAAAGATCTTTTTATCATTACACTCTCCTAATGACTTCAATCTAAATAGAATGAAAAGGCACGCCGGGAGATGAGTTGGTATTCCAGCAATGATTTCTGCGTAATAACCCATAGTAAATTTTAGATAAATAACCCATATAAACGGCTCCATTATTTGCTTGAAAATGGCCTTGACTGAATAAAGATTTCAAATGATAACTTACCCAACTGAATACTTCTGAACCCCCTAGGATGTATGATGATTGCTGATTTGAAACCCTGTTCTGAATTCTGTTAACTTGTATACACCGAGGCGCTAGCGCCAAGCGTGGCCTTTTTATGAAGCGCGCCCTCACGAGACGGCCGTGAAAACTCGGCACTGCTGCAACACTTACAGTTTTCCCTCTGACAACGCGTTACAGGGCGGAATCCCGCGCAAAGTTGACTTCGTCCATCTGTCCCCAAAAAGACTGAGAATGGTCCAAATCTGAAAATCTCGGTGGCATCTTAAAGCTCACATATTCCTGTGAAGTGAATTTCAATTCCATGTTTGTTGTAGTTATTGAAATATCCCGGAATAAGCCATTGGTTTTTGTTCCACTGCTTCTTATTTTCTTGCCATTTTCCATCTGAAATTGCGTTGCAGGGCGGAATCCAGTGCAAAGTTGACTTCGTATGTCTGACCCCAAAAAGACTGACAATGGTCCAAATCTGAAAATCGCGGTGGCTTCTGAAAAAGCACATGTTCCTCTCTACTTATCAGAGTAGTGGGACAAGCTATAAGAGGCAGCAGGACAAGGACCATTGGCTACCTTTCCGAATATTTCAATAAATACAGCAAATACAGCCAATATGGAATTTTCCCTGTTGCAACACATTAAAGGGCGGCATCCCGCGCAAAGTTGACTTCGTACGTCTGACCCTAAAAAGACTGACAATTCTGAAAATCACTGTGGCATCTGAAAATGCACATGTTCCTCTCTCTACTTACCAGAGGTTCAATTCCATATTTGGTGTAGTTAATGAAATATCTGGAAAAGAAGCCAATGGTGCCAATGTTGCTTTTTTTTCCTGAAATTTTCCCTCTGACAACGCGTTAGTACAGGGCGGAATCCCGTGAAAAAGTTGACTTCGTATGTCTACCCTTAAAAGCTGAGAATGGTCCAACTCTGAAAATCGCGGTGACATCTGCAAGCCAGCATGTTCCTCTCTCAGCTAATGTGAGTTTCAATTGCAAATTTGCTGTAGTTATTGAAATATCTTGAGAAGAAGGTAATGGTTCTTGTCCCACGTTTTTTAAATTTTTTTCAATTTTCCCGTCGTCCCCACGTTAGAGGGCGGCATCCTGCGCAAAGTTGACTTTGTACGTCTGATCCAAACACACGATTAACCTTTATACGTTTTTATGGGCGGAGCCATAACTTCATCCCTGGCCTGAGCCTGCAGCCGATTGGCTCGCACAGTCTGCGGTCCGCAACGTTTCATTCAAGCTATCTAGAAACTATTGTGGTCATTTTGTTTTCAATTTTTCCTGTTTTTTTTCCGTTTTTCTGTTGGCGTCCGCCATGTAATTCTGTTGTCAGCCTATAGCTGGGTCATTACTGTTGTGGAAGTAGCTTGTGTTTACCGTTTGTAGAAGCGAGGTGAGTTTGCTCGATTCTGTAAAAATGTCAGAAACGTGGTCTTCGTTTTCCTGTATGCAGTGTACCTGTACAGTACGCGAAGCATGTTCATAGTGTACTTGTACATGTACATAGTTACGATACGTTCATGCGTTGTATGTATCTATCGTCCATTGGATGTCGAAGGTCAAATTTGCTGTGGCTCATGTACGCGTTTACGAAATATGGCTACAGCCAGGCTGTACTCGAGTTGTAATGGTGGGTGATTCATTTGTGCAAAGACTGCTAGATGACATTAAACAAAGAGGAATTGACGAATTTGAAGATAATTCTAACCTAAGTGTTTGCAAAGGGATTTGAAAAGTTACAGATGTTTGCGCTTTTTTTGCAACAGATTACTGTCATGACGGCCATTTTGCGCATATGGTCATTATGCTAATTGGAAGCAATAGGGTCTATTGTCGATCGGTTGATTTCAGCAGGTGGCACTCTGCGCTGAGGCATGCTGGGAAGGGAAAGGGAGCATCGCGCGCAAGTGATTTGACTTGCGTAAAATTGCCAACAAAATGGATCTTCATCAGTAGGCATATTGTAACGGAATCCATGAAGGACCCTGATAACAAATGTTGGATCAAAGAAAATAACTGAAATGTATGATACTTGGCCAACTTGCCAATCCGCAGAAATCTGTCAGCGGCTTATTTATTTTCTAAAAAAAAGTAAACAAAATCAAGTAATTAATCACACACGAATATGGCTATAGAGATAACAAATTAACTACAAGTAGTTGCTCCCTGCACGGTGCAGGGTGCAATGACATTAAATATGCTCCTGCACATGCTGGCCATTTTAAATCACACACATGTGAACATGTGAAGACAAACTACCCAGACCTCAAACCCAATGCGTGCGACGCCTCCCCCCAGAAATGGACCTGTAACAGAAAAAAAATACCCTGGCCACATGCACAAGAGCATAGCAATCTAGATATAAGGAATGGCTGGAGCGGAGTATCCCAAGTTTTTGTTAAAGAAACAAACACAAAAACTTACATATAGAAAAGACACAGGAACATCCCAGTTGTGGATGTTCCCCTGACCGTCCCAGTCAAAGAAGTCCCTAGTAGGCTAATTAACTTAACGATGAAAGGTGTGGCAATGTTAGACTGTTCCATTTAGTGGGACTAAACGTAGTGGTATAGTTCTACATTTAAATCCAGATCAACTGATATGGAAAGCAAACTACACATATATATGAACACCCAAAATATAACAATTTAAAATAAAATCTATAACACACAACAAAAATTAAAATAAAACTAATTTACAATATGTCAGAAGTTTCTGAATCTTACCAAAAACAAATTGTCGTATTTGAGGGCCAGGGGTGTGGCAGTCACTGATGAAAAACAAAAGAACAAGATGAACTTGTCGAGAAGGTTACTGGGTGGAAAAAGCTTGGTTTGGTTGCAAAACCAACAGAGAAGCTGAGGCAGCTTTTGCAAAATCAAAGGTAGGCCTAGCACTGAATACATTTTTCAAACAGATTTTCAACATTTTTGGAATGTGATTAAATAGACAATTAATATAAACATTTGAATTTAATTTTGGTTTGGAAACTGCCAAATCCGCTAAGCAAAGAAATGGGTTTTAGGCTCTAAAAATGAAAAAAAAACGTAATGTTGTGAATGTAGGCTAACTATTTATAAGGCCTAGCCTACTCAACAATCTGATTGTAGCCTGGTTGCACTTTGTTGGCCACACATCAAGCATCCAGACTTTATTTTGGTGCACTACAGAGGCAGACGTCAAACCATGTTGTTTGTACTCTCTGACATGTTTGAGGTTTCCCTTATAAGTATTCATCTCCCTGTCACACATTTGTTTGTGATCTTACCTCAGTTATCGACATGTAAGTTTGTAGTTTGCTTCATTGTCGCCACAGACCCCACGTGGCATTATTTCTTCAGGCAGTGCTATCTTTCATTGAAAGGCCTACATGTATTTCTTACACAGAAAATCGGTTACCAATAGGCTCACTTTTATGCATGTCCCTATTTATTATAAGGAGAGAAAGCTTTTATTGGATGGTGGTGTGATGCAGTTGCCATGTCCTGAATCCCTTTCAGAAGGGTGGGAGGTCTCCCCAGCAAGTTTGCCAGACACAATAAGGGCCCACAGTTACATCAAGACTGGTGAGCTTAAAGTGATAAAACATCTCCAAAAGAAGGAAGTCTCACAGTGGGGTAATAAACTGTAGTTGTAAGAGCTTTAGTAGTGTTGTATAAAAGGAACAATGTTGACAACATGTACTAACTTTTGAGAAAGAAACTTTTATTCTAAACTATTTTACAGCTTGTACAAGAGAGAGTGGGGGTATACTGCACATAGAGATGTTGCTTGGAGAGTGGTTGTGATGAGAATGGCTAAAAATGACCAAGTGGTAAAAATAGGGTTGGGAACTTAGGCCAGAAGAACAAGGGTAAATCTAATTATAAAGTAATAAATCCTGGACAAGAAGTCTGCAAGTGGAATGTGGTAGGAAGGCTAAAGCAATAAAAGTGGGTCCTTGTGTAGGGGTACTCTTAAATCAATTAGGAGGCTTGACATTACAGAGTCAGTTTTGACATTTCAGGGTCAAAAGTTAAAGGCTCCTAATCTATTGCTGAGAAAAATGTACACGGGATCTAAATGCAAGTATTTTTATTTTTATAAGGGAGAAAACGCTACAGAGCCATTGAACATACATTTATAAATAAGTTTGCATTTTTTCCGACATATTGTTTGACATATTGTTTTACAGCTGGACGCAAAGTTGGGCAGCATAACACTGATGGCATGAGAACTGTAGGACTTGGCAAAGGTCTTTATGTGTCTTGACCATGTGAAAGGCATGGCTTACCATGGCATCAGTGCAAACATCAGCTATTGTTTTGTACAGGGAAAGGTATGAAAGCCTAATCCTGTTCAATACAGTGAATTGTTGGAGAGTGCAACAAGTTAATGCCTATTTTAACCCTAACCCTCCAGCCTACTTTGGCTAGAAACCCTGCCAGACACCTCAGTCTGCATCATTTGCCAAAGTGGCTTGCCTGCCCAGTGTAACAAGATCCACCAGTTCTACTCTCCCCAAGGCCAAACAGCCTGGGGGTCTGTGGTTGCCAGTTACCACACTATCCAACAGTGGCATTGTTCAATAGGACTAGCTGCCGTTGTCTCAACATAGCCAGTGTGTGCCACTGCTGTTGATTGCCAAGTGCATCAAAGTGCATCAAACTTTTCACTTGGTGCACTGTGCTGCATCTGGCAGGGTTAGGGTTAATATAATGGATGAAATATTGCATTGCATTCGGTGCAAGGAATGAAAAACATCTGTTGAATTAACGGGCATTCATAAATACCGCAGACAGTCTTCCTATTCAACAACGTGCAACTTGACCGTATGATAGTTTGATTCCGATTGGTCATGAGTCTGTGTGCACACGGTTTGTTGCATGCGAGCCAGTTTGACAGTTTGCACAAAGAATGTTCCATTAAATGGATGGGGTGTTCGGGAAAATGAAAGTAAAATTCCAAAACAAAATTGCTGGAAATCATCATATATTGACTTCTTTTGACTTTTCTGACTAAAAAAGATATTTATTAATAGGAATAAATATGTGCTTAACCAGTCTTAAACTAACGTGTATGCAGCTTGGGCATTAGTCTTGTCTATTCTGAGCGGTATTAAATGCTGAAAAACACATATTTACTCCCTGTCTGAGGGATAATTTGTCAAGCACCTTTTAAGTGCATCAGCCAGTGTAATTATGTATGTTGTTTGCACCTGCTGAAGCAAGTCTTTGAATTAAGATTAAATCTACTAACTTGTTTTTCCCATGTTACGTTTAAATTTTATGTAGGTCATACTACTGACCAAAACCAATAAAGATCCATATTTTGCATGGGTGGTGCTGAACAAGGCCAGCGCGCAAGTTGTAACAGCAGAGTGTACCTGTGTAGTTGGGTAAATTGAAACCTTTTAATGGCAAGCTTACAATAATCTTCTAAGAATTTTGCATCAACTGAAATGCAATAAATCTTGGTTTGCACAGATTTTTTAAACCCTATTATTAAAGAGGAATCCTGTGTGCCTTGATATTGTTGTCAGATGTCCTTTTGTTTATTTTACCTTAAGCTTTATAATGAATGGCCATTGTTTATCTTTGTCAATTAATTTCTGAGAAACAAAAACCCAATGTTAGTATTAAAACCATGGGTCGAATCTTTACAAAAACCCAGTAACTGTTGCCATTTCGGTAATGATGTATTTGAATACATCAGTTTTGCAAATACTATATAATCATGACAGCATTGAAATAAATAAATGGTGTGAAATAAGTAGTAATTTTGATACAAAAATTACAAAAGATTTGTTACAAATAATACATTTACTTGTATCATTTGTTCTCATTTCATGGTTAAGGATCCAAGCTGGATGCAAGCATGTTGCAGCACTCTTTATTTGCCATAGTTGAAGCAGTGGAACAGGGGCGCAACAGCTCTTCAACTTCACAGAATATGGTGTGGAATGCTCCTCCAAAAAAGGGTGACAAGGTTCATAAGGCTAAATTTGCTGAGTACATTAAAATTGTCCGTGTAAAGTAAGATCTCGCATTGCAGAACACTGAAGCAAGTAATTGTGATACAGGTCCAAATATGATCCACGGGTAATTATAGACAGGGTTTCCCATCCTATTTCTGATTTTGACTTGGATTGTTTGGCCCATATTACTAATTGAAAAACTGGACTGCTAATGTACTCACAAGTGCAGCTTGACCCATCTCGAGAGACACTCGACATTTCAGAAGTGGAGAAACATGTTGATAATAGCATGACTGAGGAAGTACTAACAGTGAGTGAAGCATTCTCCAGAATTGAACCCGACTCTAGGCCTATAAGTGAGCAGGTTATTGGCAATTTCATAATAAACCAGCACCAGCAGCAACTGCTTGCACATGCCACATCACAGCAGAAATCAAGTGAAAAATGGTATGAACACAGGAAGGGAAGCATCACTTCTAGTACGGCAGGAGATTGTGCCGCTGCAGTAACTGGGATTCCTCCCAAACTAAAAGCTTCTCATTCCTGTGTAGCACGTATCATGGGGTATTATGGCAACCCTACATCCCCAGCCCTGCAGTGGGGAAGGTATTGCAAAGCTATAGCCAGAAAACACTATTTAGCACACCACTAATTACATAAGAAACATTCAGGTGTGTCATGTACAGACACTGGACTTTAGGTGAGCTTAAGGTTTCTGTATGTTGCAGGATCACCAGATGGGATCGTCAGTTGCAAAAAATGTGGCCATGGTCTTGTTGGAATAAAAACCCCTTTCACTCATTAAAGACACATGACAATAAGTGAACTTGTGAAAAGGAGGAATCATCTGGACTCATTAGTGATAATGAGGTAGTACATTTAGACGGGCTCCACAAATATGATGTCCAAATTCAAATCCAGCTACTTACAAAAATGAGTGGTGTGATTTTGTTGTTCACACAAGTTCACCCTCTGACAACATGCATGCTGAGCGAATTCTTTTTGATGACCAATACTTAAATGTGTTAATGCCTGAATGGAGTTTCTTCTTTTCCAATGCAATTGTTCCAGAATTGTGGACTGGAAATGTCTAAGAACAAGTACTTAAGAATGCAGTACAGAAAACGATGGAAAATGCATGTATGCTAAAGATGCTCGACGAATCCACATTAACAGCAATGTCAGTGGGTGGTTCTCGTTATCCATGTGGGATTTGTGGGGAAGATTGTGAGGGAGATCCCATTGATGATAGTCACTAAAGTATTAAATGTGACAAATGTTACTTATGGTATCATTATTCCTGCATAGGACTTACTGGCCAAGAAGTCTCCTTAGGTAGAAGAAAATCGAAATGGAAATGTGACAAGTGCAAGAAAGAGTCACAAAAACATAAAATGTGTGTACGTTCAGGAGATTGATGTATCTTCACAAGTCATATCAGGAATTGTTGTCACATCATCATACATTTCTTTAGTAATTTCAAGTACAGTACAGTTCCACGGTCACAATGACAATGTTGTATGGAATAAAACTACAAATTTGTTTTCATAATTTACGAATTATATTATGTGATAAACATGGTTAATCTTTGCATTTTGAAAATTTCAAACATTGCACTGGATTTTAAATCAGCTTTATGTACTGTACGTACACTTAGTTTTCCCACATAGTGCAAGAACTGTAACAGGAAATACATGTATGCACTTAGGAGTTAGGAAATATTCATGCAAAAAGGATGGACTATACATGTTCATTTAACACTATCTCTTCAGAGAAATTACCCTTTTTTTTAAGAAGTCCACATAAGAAAATGGCCATTATTTGAAGTTGTATGGATTTTTTTGCAGTGTGAATATGAATTCCTCATCTGTAAATATGTGCATATACATGTAATCATGACTGCTGAAATACCATCATTGTATTTCCTTTACCATTGATGGCAAGTGGAATGACCATGTACACATATGTCTTTACCATAAGTAACCTGTACTTCCTGACAATACAGCAAATTTGTATGTTAACTATCACAGTTTTGATAAAATATATTGTTTATGAACTAATAGAATTACATAAAAACCCTGTGCAATCAGATTGAAATATGTGCACATTTGCTTGAATAAAACAGTAGACAAGACGTGAAACTACAGGTACATGTATCAGATTTATTTCAATAAATGAACCCATCTATTTCTTGTACTGAAAAGGTATCCAAGTTGAGAGAATCTGCGAAACTGTGCACTGTGCTACCTTATACCTGAAGGCAATCCTCTCAAGTTCAATCACAGTTTCATCAGAGTCATAAGAAGTTCAACTGAAAGACACTGTTTAGGGCCTGGCTTAGTGACATTGCTAACTTGATAAAATTTATCCCAGTCCATAGATTGCTTACCACGATAGTACTGTAGCTTTTGTGCATGTGACCGCACCTGGTCTGCAAGCCATTGAAAGATTTCATACGAGGGTATACCTGTGTACATTTTGATAAGTTCATCAGAATGTGCAGTTTGCTGCACTGAGAAGTGTTTATGTTGTCTCAAGCTTTCTTCAAGATGATTCATTTCTTCTTGAACAGCAACATCAATTAAATTGGCAAGTCTCATGGGCAACAGGGTACAGGGACTAATCGATCATTCAGTGGAGTTAAAGGGACAGGATCAGGACATCAACGGCCTGTTAACTAACATGATTATCACACCTGTCAATGTACATGCAGTTTTTGTTAGGTTATAACCCGGACAAGACCAAAGTTTTGGTCAATGGATTTGAATGCAGTTTTAAGCTTGGGCATGTGGGTTTGCGCAGGGGCAAACTGCAAAAATGTAGTGTCAGCTTTGGATATGCCTGGCGTTGTTACTGAGAAACTACAAAAAGACCTTACTGCTGGCAGGTTGGTTGGCTCTTGCGATGATCCCCCATTGCCCAATTTTGTTGTGAGTCACATAGGACTGGTACCTAAGAAGCAGCCAGGGAAATTCCGTATTTTACACCTCCTATCTTACCCTGATGGTGATTCGGTGAATAGTGGCATCCCAGATTAGCCAGCAGTGGTTCACTATGCATAGATAGAGGTGCAGTTTCCATTATCATACAGCTGGGCTGGCATTGTTTAATGATGAAGCTTAATGTCGAGTCTGCATTCAAAATCATTCCAGTGTTCCTCCAGGATTATCATTTGTTTGGCTTACAGTGGGACCAGAAATTTTATTACGATAAAACTCTCTCGATCGGTTGTAGGTCCAGCTGTGCGATTTTTGAAAGATTTAGTGCAGCATTCCAGTGGAATAAATCAGGAGTCCAACATATCCGTCTGTTGGACGACTTCCTGCACAAGAAACTCAAGGCCATTGAGAAGATAACCTCAATGTCAACATACAAGAAAGTCACGTTGCGTGACTTGCAGTCTCTACTTGGCCTACTAAACTTTGCATGTAAGGTTGTAGTTCTGGGTAGGGCTTTTCTGGGTAGGCTCATAAATTTAACACTGGGGGTTAGTAATCCCAGGCACCATATTAGACTCACACAAGATGCAAAGGCTGACTTGGCTGCATGGCAGGTTTTCTTGGAAACTTACAACTGTAAAGCATTTTTCCTTTCTGACGCCTGGCTCAGCAACAAAGCTTTGCACCTATACACTGATGCATCAGGGGCACTTGGCTATGGAGCCCTTTTAGGAAGACAGTGGTTCAATGGTTGGTGGCCTAAGACCTGGTTATTGGAAAATATAACAATAAAAGAGTTCTACCCCAGTGTTGTGTCAGTTGAAGTGTGGGCAAGTTGTTTTGCCAACAAAAAGATCATGCTGCATACTGACAACCTAGCTCTGGTATATGTCATAAACACCACCACTTCTAAGGATAAGAAGTTGGCCACTCTAAGGATAAGAAGTTGATGATATTAGTTTGTACATTCGTGCTCCAGTGCATGCGCTACAATATACTGTTTAAAGCTGAGCATATACCAGGCAGGCAGTTCGAATGTATTAGCAGACCATTTGTCTCGTCAACAGGTCACTGCCTTCAAACAACTAGTGCCCTGGGCAGAGCCATCCCCAGTAGTGGTGCTGGAAAACATCCTGCCATGCAATTGTTGCATGAACTCTTGGGATGGTTGGACATATCTATGTCCAAAGCCACCTGGAATACCTATCAGAGAGCGATAACAGTTTTGTCGGAATTTCTTGAGCTCTTTTCTTTTGATAAGACTTTGCCAGTTGCGCCTGTTCTGATAGCTCTATTTGTTGCTCATTTACATAGCAGGCAATATGCCTCGACAACGATAGCTACCTGTGTCTCATCCATTGGTTATGTACACAAACTACAACATGTATGATCTTTCCGATCATTTTCTGGTACGCAAAGTAATATTAGGTTCAAAAAGGGATAACCTACGGGTAGACATGCGTTTGCCCATCACGTGGCCATTACTTCAAAAGCTGGTAGATGCTCTTAAGCATTGTACTGACTCAAATTTTCAGCAGGTTTTGTTCACCAGTATGTTTCGGTTGGTGTTTGCTGCATTTTTGTGTGTTGGGGAGATGACAAAATCCAGTGGGAACCTAGACAACATCTTGCAAGATGCAAGATGTCACAACAAAGAAAGAGACGGGTAGTTTTCAAATAATATTCAAGACTTACAAGCATTGTGCGGGGAGACAAAAAGCTATTGAATTGTTTCGTGAATACCAAATTGGGGCAGTGCAGGCTTTGGAGTAATATATTAAACTATGAGGTACTCAGCCAGGATACCTGCTTATTTGGCTGTCGGGTAGCCCGATCACTTGATCGGAATTCAATTCAGCCTTGCAGGTTGCACTTCAATTTTGTGACCTGGACCCCATGATTTATAGAGGTCACAGTTTCCGCATTGGAGCTGCATGCTATGTAGCAGCCATGGGGTTCTCAGACACACAGATCCGTGAAATGGGGCGTTGGAACTCTGATGCTTTCAAAAGGTATATTAGGTTGTAAATGTGCTGCTCCTTTGTTTTTTTGGGGGGGGGGTTATTTTGCACCAGTATTGTGGAGAGCCCCGTCATCCAGGGCCCCAACCTCTACACTTTGATCACAAAGTTGGTGGCGGTTGGCCCCAAATTCTGGCTGGTTTTCGAGTTGTAGCATGTTATTCATGTATAAGATTTATATAACCTTGTGTAACTCTCTTGTTAATAAAAGCAAGTACATGTATTGACATATTGAACATTTTATAGAATTTAATTTGTATCAGCTTTTGGGGGTTATGTTGATACTCTGTAGTGCAATGCTAGTCAAACTAATGTCAGTTATAAGGGGAATTTTTGTATATGCAAATAGCGATGCTTCAATCCTTATTCATCTCATTACTGTTTTATTACAATTTTATTAACAGTTGAGAAGTGTATTTCAACTTGTCGGAAGCAAGTAACAGACCATAACAATAAATTGGTCAGAAAGGGGACTCCTATTACATATAAAGCAGAGTGTGCTAGTCTATTATTGGGAGCTTTTGTCATATGTTACAAGATAGATATAATTAGTCACATTTTAAGCTGAGCGATGGCCCATAAAAAGACTGAAAATTGTGCAAATCTTAAGACCTTGTTAGTATCTGAAAGGGCACATGGTTGTCTCTCTACTGATGTAAGTTTCAAATTCATATCTGGTTGAAATATCTGCAAAACAACACAATGATTCTTGTGTCACTGCTTCTTATTTTCTTGTAATTTTCTCTCTGACAACAGGTTACAGGACGGCCTCAAGCGCAAAGTTAACTTCATGTGTCTGACCCTAAAAAGACTGAGAATCGTCCAAATCTGAAAATTTTGGGGGCTTCTGAAAGGCCACATGTTCCTCTCTCTACTGATGTAAGTTTCAATTTCACATTTGCTGCAGTTGTTGAAATATCAAGAAAAGAATGCAATGGGTCTTGTCCCACTGCCGTTTATTTTCTAGCAATTTTCTCTCTGACAACACGTTACAGTTCACGCAAAGTTCACTTCGTATGTCTGACCTTAAAAAGACTTAGAATGGTCCAAAAATAAAAATGGTCTAAAAATCTCAGTGGCATCTGAAAGCTCAAAGGTTCCTCTCTATTCATGTGAGTTTCAATTCCATATTTGCTGTAGTTGATGAAATATCTGGAAAACAAGGCAATGGTTCTTGTGTAATTGCTTTATATTTTCTTGTAATTTACCCTTAGTCCCAAGGTTACAAAACGGCTTCCCACGCAAAGTTGACTTCGTATGTCTGACCCTAAAAAACTGAGAATTGTCCAACTCTGAAAACCATGGTGGCATCTGAAAGGGCACATGGTCGTCTCTCTTGTAAGTTTCAAATTCATATCTTTTGTAGGTGTTGAAATATCTGCAAAAGAAGGCAATGATTTTTGTGTCACAACTTTTAATTTCCTTGGAATTTTCCCCTAGTCCACACATTCCAAACGGTTTCCCGTGCAAAGTTGACTTCGCATGTCCGACCCTAAAAAGACTGAGAATAATCCAAATCTAGAAATGCCGCTGGCATCTGAAAGCTAATATGGTTTTCTCTCTATTGGTGTGAATTTCAATTCCAGTAGTAGGGATAGGAGAGTTCTGGACCACCTCCTCTTTCACCCCCTTTCACCCACACGCGCCGGGGATTCCCACTCACCTTGAACTTTTGACCGGGCGCACTTTTTGTGTAAACAACTCGTGACTAGCACCGATCGCTCCAGCAATCACTCACAAACAAAAAGGGACTTTCCGTCGTTGGCCCGTTATAAAAAACGAAAAAAATAAACACTACATAAAAATAAATGGTAGAGAAAACTACAAACGTGAATTGTTACTTTTGCAAAGACACGAGAAATTCGATCGACTTGATAGATTCGTACGATTGCTTTCGTTGTTTAAATTCCAAAAGTTTACACAAATGCACCGATTGTAAAGAATGCCACAATTGTCACCAATGTAACGATTGCGTCAGATGTAAGGACTGCTCCACCTGCGACGATTGCGGTAGATGTATAAATTGCGTAGCTTGTTTTAATTTATACGAATGCCGAAATTCAAATGCCTTGGACAGTTGCGAAGACTGTTACAAGTGTGCCCATTGTATCGAATGTTTTGGTTGTACGTACTGTACCTGCTGCGTAAATTGTGTCGAGTTGGAAGGAATGGATCACGTGGTGCTCGTAGACGGTAAGCATAAAAAGCGGAGGTACGCGCCAGAGAACTAGCCACTGCCCGATTCAGCGACAAAACTCGACGCGGATTTACACAAAATTGGATTAATTATTGAATACGACGCTGATGTCGAGCATTTAATTAAAGTAGAAATCCCAGGTTTACCTTAAATAAATTAACTATTAATAAAAGATGACTGATGCGGAGCTTTGTCACTTGCTGAATCTAAAGGAAGTACACGTAGCAGGATCTAAAAAACAAAGTAAACCGATACCCGCTTGTAACCACCAAATACTTGAAATAGACGAAAGATATGCGTGTAAACATTGCGGTCTAATTTTTGGATGGGTTTCCTCGTACACCCCCGTAGACATGGGAGATCGATACTACAAGCATCACGTTTGGAGGAAACCGCCGCCACCAAAATCGAGAAAAACCCTACAAAAATATAACATTTGTTTTAAAAACGGCGAAGCGGGTGAAATAGAATACAAGTTAAACCAAGTTTTAAACGGTAAGATCTCC
Organism: Acanthaster planci; assembly: GCF_054643075.1. Classification (NCBI taxonomy): domain Eukaryota; kingdom Metazoa; phylum Echinodermata; class Asteroidea; order Valvatida; family Acanthasteridae; genus Acanthaster; species Acanthaster planci. The sequence continues at coordinate 55,611 of NW_028257671.1, read as the reverse complement.
AGAGGTAAACCGTTGAAGGCTTTAATCGCGGTATGTTATCAAGAGACAACTGGGGAAACCGAATCTAAAGTGAAAGATCTATTTCAAGTTTCGGATAAGCACTGGGAAAACGCCCTCGACAAATTAAACCTTGCCAAACAAGATTTTTCAAAACGTATATAATAAAATGGAGACTAACACGTTTTACTTAACCGAGAGCGAGCAGACGTTTAAATTGAGAGATGTCATCAACAACACCAAAGGCGACAAGGTCAACCGAGTAAAGAATATTCAGTTTGAAGCTGGATATTTTAACGTAACAAACGCCACTGAAATTGAGTGGGATACAAACTTGGACGGTAGGCCCGCGGGAGTACTTGGCGAACGACCGCCCGGAATACCCTCAGTGGAAAGAACGGACGTATCTCCCACTTCAGAATTAGTACAAACAGCTAAAATCAGATTGATCCAAGCAAATAAGCAATTCAGCGGAAGAAATTAGAATCATCGCTGATGAAATTGAGCAGCTAAACCAAGAAATCGCAACTTTAGAAGATCAGTTAAACCAAAAACAACCATCAGAAACGCGAGCTCTTTTAGCTTTTGATATCGATGATAAAAAAGTCAAATCAGCTTCACTGCTCGAGGGGCAAAGACAAGCTTTAGATGAAATTTACGAAGGGAATCCCCCGACTCGACCTACCACAAACTCCCCCGTAACACCCACGAGACCCAGAAGAGAATAAACTAAAAGACTGTTTTTGACGGGGCTAACTGAACCTATATACGACAGACTTCATTCGCGAAGCTCATCTGAACCATTACCCCAGGGCCAAAGAGGAAGCATCGTGGTATCCCCCGGTTATTGTAGCATGGACTGGTTTCACTTTTTGTTAATTTCGATTCTGGGCGTTTCTTTTAAGGTTCATTCAGAATCTAAACGGGTGACTTTGGCCATTACGGACCCCAATCTCAAATTGCGACTAAATAAAGAAGTGTCTAAGCTACTGAACTTACCCAAAATAAAACTTTTACCCAACGTTATTTACGAAGGCAACTACGATTTAAACCCATTGAAACTCGCGTTTATTCATTGCAAACAATTAAGTACATTTGATTAAATACATTTGATAATTTTTATAACGGGCAGTCTTTAGGCTTGCTGTACGTGATAGCTACCGAGCCTCGCACCTACAATCACAGTGAAACGCCTAAAAAGTTAATCGACAGGAACATCAGTGAATTGACTTTTTCTGTTAAAAACGATCAAGGTGAGCTCTTGAATAACATCGGCAAAATTTTAATCGAGTTAGACATTTTTTAAAACGCGTAATTGTAATAGTAATATTATAATAAAAGATGACGACTAACGTATACCCAGATTTAAGTAAACACCCGGATTTGACTTTAAACTCGGCTGAACAAGCGGAAACCAAAATTTACAGACTCAGAAAGATCGAAGAAATTAAATCTCAAATCCAAAGAGAATGCGACAGGAGGGAAAATAGTTACAAAAAGATCAAACGGCCTTTAACCGCACTCGGATACGTGGAGTACGGCGTGGAAGCCCTGGGCGCGACCTCGGCAGCCGTCAGCATTCCCGCCATTTTGGGAGTCGTTACCGGACCCGTCGGACTTGTGATGGAAGGCATCGCTATCGGTGCGTTTGGCACTTACGCGCTTCTAAAGTATGCCTCCCGTAGACTCACCCACAAAACAAAAAAAAACACGACCAAATTCGAATTTTGGCAGACGCTAAATTAAACACCATCGAGGAATACGTATCTCACGCGATTAAAGACGGTGACATATCCCAGGAAGAATTTGTCCTCATTTTATCCGAGCTGAAAAGGTTTAACGAAATGAAAGAAAAGATCAGATCGCGTACGTCTACAAAATTGCAAGCGAGCGAAGCGAGCACCAAAGAAGAATTCGAACGTCAAGTCAACGAAAGAGCAGAAGCGCTAGCCAACGAACGGGCTGCGGTTTTGAAAAAAGATCTTATGAAAAAAAATTGGCGAGTAACTTTAACAAAGTCGGTTAAGTTTGAAGAGAAACCAGAATTTTCAGGGTGCTCAAAATTACCAGAATCTCCACCCGCTTATCGAGAAGCCACCCAACCGACGGCACCTAAGTTTTAAAAGTCTTTTGAAATAAATGGGAGCCAATTCTAGTAGCCTAACAATTTTAGTCAACGAAGAAAACGTCTTTACAGCCAAGTTTCCAAATTTAACGCACGCGTATAAATTACCGAAAGTAACCACGGACGAAGCCGTTAATCGCTGGTCTACCGAGTCGATATCGTTTTACCAAAATCAATTTAATTTCGCGGTCTATTGCGCAACGACGGCCTGCGGTGTAGGTTTTGATCTGCTGTCCGACCCCAATCCATACGTCTCGGCTTTATTTGACTTTCACGTATATTACACCGTACGAAAAATATTTTACGACTGCGTAATGCCCATTCCTAGCGACAACGCATGTGACGCGTTACGCAATAATTACGACCATCGGAAGTTTACGGACACGTGTCTATTATACGGAGTAGACCCGAATAGATCGCATAAACAAACTCGCGACACGTCAAACGGATTAGGCACCGCTTATTATTACGACAACGGTAACGTACCTGCTCCGGGTAAAAACTACGACGCGCACGACTTACACGTGACCAAGGGTAAATACGCGGGATCTACTTACATGGGATTTGGCTAGGCTAAACCGCCTAAATGTTCCGGTCACGCGAGTACCTACACGGTCACCTGGATTTCACAGTCGGACGCAGTCACTTTGGCCTTGTGGGATTTTGTTCCTAAAAAGTTTCGGTTGACGGACGTGGGAATCACCAAGGTAAACGAATCAATTCGAGCTTACGTCTACGCGTTACTCGGGGCACAGGCACAGACCAAGACCAGCGTTTTGGCCACCGGAACCGGATAAGACGCGCAACGGCAATTTATTACGATCGTGGAATCTTTAATCAATTCGGACCCCGATCTCGAACAGTCGATCGACCAATTCCAAGATTCGCTACAATACGCGAAAACGCCTTTAAACTTCGTAGTCGCCCCGGGTTTGTACCTGGTGCCCTCGGACATGGACTTACGCATCGGCACTTTTTAGGGATATAACAATAATTTACAAATCGCGACTGCGGATATGAAGACTGGATACGTACCGAGTTTGAATAACGAAGCTGATTTTAATGAAGAAGCGACCGTGGCGAACAAAAAAGAACCGGAAGTGTTACCGAGGCCAATTGTAAAGCCAATTGTAAAGCCAGTTTTAAGTAAGATCATTAACCAACGGAGCCGTTGCCGTGGGTGTCATCGGTGTTATGTTATATAAAATTTTAACTTAAACGATTTGATTTAAGGCGTAAAAAAACCTGACCTCAAATTTGAGGTGAGGTTTATTTTTTTTGCCTTTTTACCCATTCTTTTGCACGGACATCAAAACACCCACGCCTACAAACAAGGTCCACACCTGATCTGCCACCCACCCGACGGCTTTACTCGCCGCGTTAAAAATCCAACTCAAAACGCTACCGATGATTCCGGGCAAAGCGCCTAAAGCTTTCAACCCGATTTTCTTCAACACGTTTGCCAGGTTCCACAGTTGACGTTTGATCCAATCGGTAATTCCACCTTTGGAAGGAGGAATTGGCGTGGGAGCTGGCGTTGGTTTAGGTGCAGGTGTGCTCGCTCCGCTCGCTCCAATAGCTCTGACGCGAGCCACATTACTACTAACGATGGTACTCGCGGCTAAACTAAAAGCCGTTAAAATGCTTACGATCGTGACGCCTTGCTCTCTAAATAAAATATTAGTTCGTTCGTGTAAAGTTAAATCTTTACTTAGAGCTGTTTAAATCGTTTCTTTTAACGTTTCAAATTGGTTTCTAAATCCCATGTTTAAATTTTTTCGCTGGGTATTCAATGCTGCTACCTCATCGTTAAAATCTCTAAGAATTTTAAGCTCTGATTCTTTTTGTTCTCGCGTGATACCTGGTTCCTTCAATGCGTCTTCAGTTGTTTGAATATTTTCTTTTACTCTTGCAATCTTAGCTTCTACAAGTTTTAATTGACCTCTTAGTGTTTGTAAGCTTTGGTCAAGACTTCTAATCTCTCTGAGAGTAAATTCTGAATTTGCATCTTCTTGGTTTAAGTTTCTAGACTGTTGCGCTATTAATTGAAGTTGATCGAGTGCCTAATCTAATTCGTCTACAGATCCTTCTTCATTTGTGATCTTTTCTGTTTTGTCTGAAACAGCTTCTACCTCTTCAATTAATTCAGTTGCAGGATCCTTGTAGCCTTTTAACCCTAAAGCGGTTGTGATAAAATCTATACTACCTGCATCTTTTTCTTAGGTAGATAATGCGAGAAACAGCCTTCCTCCTGGGTCTCTTCTTAATCTAGTCAGGCGGATTTTTTCACCATTAAAGTCTGCATAAAGTAATTTTTTAGAATCAAGGCTAAATGTATTTGTGTCTTTCACGGTCGATTTAAATCCGTCAACTCGTTATAAAAGTCATACATTGCATCTTTAGTGACATCATTAAGTTGGTCTTCAGTAGTTATCCCCGGCCTCACTATGGGGTCATTTCCTTCCACAAAACTCGTTTCTTGTCGATCTGAAGATAAGTTACTGTCAACAAAATCTTGGTCGCGCTCGCTTTGATCAAATTTTTCTTGTTCACGCTCTTGTCCCATTTCGTCCAGTTCAAATCCTCCTTCAGCCATTTTACTTTAACTTTAAAAGAAGAAAAAATAACTACTACTCATAGGAAAACTCGCGGGCAGGATACCCTGTGCTATCAACCAATCCTGGGTAGCCAATGCACCGCTAGACAGCGCGGTCAATTTCAACGCGTCTTCGGCAGATAATTTATTTAGATCCGACGGTTTGATTTTAAATAGCTTGCTCGATAGCATGGCATAACCCATGGAGATTGCCGAAACGACTGCACCGTGGTAAACAGTATTGGCGATTCCGTTTACGTCGATTGATTTCAGCGTTACTCGTATTTAAATAATAAGGAGTTTTTAATATATTCCATGTCCAAAATCTGTTCTTCAATTTTATTTTCATGGCTCGAGTTTTGCTCAGAATACTCCTTTCGCTCGTTTCGTTCGCTTTTTGGTTGAACGGTCGGTTTCGTCAACTTGTTTTTCCAAATTAAATAGACCGCAAGCGCTCCAATGGCCAATCCACCAAATATCAAGTTTCTGTTCTCTATAGCCGTTTGATAAATTTTATTTTCATTTCTATTTTCGCTGCTCTCTTCGCTGCTCGCTTTGCTCGCTTCGCTTATTTCATCTTGGCGAGCTGTTGCTTCATCTTTTTGTTATGCTCGGCTAATTTCTTACCTTGTTCTACATGCTTCGGATTTTTACTTTTAGTTACCGTCTGAGGTCTCGCTTCGTTCGTCTTTACCGGACTGTTTGCTGGAGTCGGGTTGCTCGTTCCGCTCGCTTCGTTCGTTTACATCTTCTTTTAATATAACAGAACTTTTGTTGAATTCCAGGTGTTTAGTGGTAATTAACGCGGCTGTAAGTGGTGACAGATACACTCCGTACTTGTAACAGATCTCGGTGAGTAAGTGACCCATGGTCTGACTGATAATCGGATCGTCGTTTAGGTCTTTGGTCAGCGCTTCTTCGGATTTTAAGTTGACGTTGAGCCCAAGGAGATCGATCGGAGTAGCTATACCGAGCAAACGAGAGTAGAGGCTCAAAATCGCGTTGCGTTGAGAGTTTTTACGATCTCTTTGCCAAATTTAACTTCGTACAAATGGAATAATTTTTCTCGGTCTTTGGGTGATTAAAGTTTCAATTTCTTTGATCGAGTGTTCTTTACCTAGGTACTTCTTACTTTCACCTGACGCAATTATCAAGCAAAGTCTGTCTTAAACGTTCGGTTGGGAATCACTTTTTGAATCGGACAGAATAGATTTGATATCGTCTATTTTAATATATACGATTATATTTTGTTGTAGTTGTATTTAAGTCGTAGATACTCGACCGTAAAATAGGTCAGGTTAGCTGCTATAACTAACTGAATAAGTAGTTGAACGTATTGTAACACGGCTATCATTTAATTATAACTAAAATAAAAAAATTTGTAACCAGGCAAACGTAACCCAGCTATAACAAAAAGTAAGTAGTTAATAGGTACTTAATAACTAGTTTTTAAGTCTTCAGACGACGTGACAATTAACTTAGCAGACTTTTAAGCGTTGTTACACTTTAGGCAACAGAGAACAATGAGCCTGCGACTCGAGTTTAGCTGTTTGGTGTATTGATGTGACATATTTACTTTTTTAATATACTAGTCTTATTTACTATTCTTATTTTTTTATTGAAATATTTTAAAAAGAAAAGAAAACGCAATTAACCTTAAACCCGCTGCAAAAAAACAGGTCTTCGTATTTTTCACTTTGGATCCCTAAAACCATATCGCCGACGTGATCTATATCGGCGCGCATGTCACCCAGCATGTGCTCGATATTATTTAAGTCTGCTTGAATCGCCGACAATTGATCTTTAACTTGATCTTTAATTTCGCTATTCATTTAATTTAATTTAACCTTATTTTAAATACGGCTAGTGCTTTAATGATGGTGGGAGGAGCGATAGTAAACGCCTTGGCATTTACGGGCTCAAATTTTTTATTTAGCAGTTTATCAAAAAGTAAAGTCGACGAAAAACGAAAGCGACACGACCTCGCGTTGGAGCACTTGGCACAAGCGAAGAAATCCCGGGAACAAAACTGCGTACACATGCTAGACTTTTTAAACGAACGAATGCGACAAGAACGCGCGAGTCAGCAGACATTTGTAAATGTGGACGAAGCTTTACGAGCTTATTCGGAATTGACCGGTAAGAGTATCTACCCATTACCGCCACAGCCTAAGTTATCCGATTTTTACGAGCCTTCCGAAGATCAAAAGACCCGCGAGTTTGTTTGAATTTTAGGTGGAACGGCTTTGGTCGGTTTCTTAGCGTATCGATTTGCATAACTTTATATTAAAATGGAGGAAACTTTAAAAAAAACTATTTTACAGCCCACAGGGTTACTGGCGAGGAGAAAGCGCGGTAGATCATCTACACGAAAAGACCGGTGCTGAAAAATCAGTTGTTAGAAACTGGCTAAAAAAGCAGGCCATTTGGCAAATATATTTACCAAAACCAAATTACGTACCCAGACCTACAATGTTGCAATCAGAATCGGTCAAACCTAATTACGCGCATCAAATGGACGTACTTTATTTACCCTGGGACTGCGTTAAAAGAAAAACGTTTAAGTTTTGACCGTGGTAGACGTGGGTTTGCGGTATAAAGAAGCCGAGCTGTTGACCAGTAAAACCGCCGAGCAAGTGAGCAAAGCGACCAAGAAAATGTACGAGCGATTACCTTTGACCTGGCCCAAATTTGTAATGGTAGACTCGGGATCTGAATTCAAAGGCGAGTTTAAAAAGTTAATGGCAAAACACGGGGTAGAAATTCAAGTGGGTGTGCCGGGTGTTCATAGATCTCAAGGAATCGTGGAAAGGTTTAACCGCACTTTAGCCGAGCGTTTATTCGGCCATCAATACGCTCAAGAAATGATAAACGTGGGTGAGCGAAATGTTGAATGGGTAGAACGTTTGCCCCAGGTCGTGAAATCGTTAAACGAAGAAAAAAACGCGTTTAATCGATGCCGTTCCTGCAGAAGCTGTAAAATTAGCGAGCTTAGCGAGCCAAACACCGAGTGCACCTGTTAGAGAATATAAGTTAAACGGTAAGATCTCTACCCAAAGAGAACTTCCTCCAGACGCGGTCGTTAGGTACCTCTATCATCCGGGCGAGCAAGAGGGCGGCACCGTCAGAAGGGCGACAGATCCGGTCTGGTCCGTGGACGTTTACCAAATTGAAAAGCGCACAAGTAGATTTAAACGGATGTATGGCAAGCGGATAAAAACGGGCCCAACTTTATATTATCTGTTAAACGGCCCAAATAGAAGTTTCGTCAAAGACGAACTTCAGTTCGTACCCGAGGATACCGAATTACCGGAGTAATACCCGCTTCGCTGTTGATTAGCTTAGGTTCGCTTCGCTTATGCCCGTAAGCTTACGTATCGATTCCATTCTTCAAAATATAGCGCTTTGTGTCTAACGGCGAGAGGCTCAGCTTGTTTTGCGACAGAGTAAACACCCGATGTTTGTCCGATTTCAATAGCTGCTGTTTATTGAAATAAGAAACCCGCTCAAATAGGCAGCTTTTATACATCTCGTGGGTTAACCGTTCTCGGTTACTACTTTTGTGACCCCTTTCGCCTTCTTTAAATTTTGATCGACCGTCAGAATCAAATACATTTTGGTCTGAATGCAAACGGCTTCTAAAATTGTTTTGCCACCAAATTCGTCTTTCATTTTGCCTATGACTTTTTTATTTTTTATTTGAAGTTGATGGTCGGGCGGGTAATTACTAAAGTCAAACAAATTGCGCTTTTCGTTTAGGTAGCCGGTCAAATCGAGTGAGCTTCGCTCGATCTGAACTAATAGAGAATCAGTGTCCGTGTAAAGTTAGTGTACCCCCCTCACCACAATTGGCTTTTAGCTCGTTGTAATAAAAATCAACGTTTTTGAGATATCGAGCACGCTTACGCCGCAATAAATTGGCTTATTTAATTTTGTTTTGGTTCGGTACATCTCCACAAACGAAAGCTCACATTCTTTAAATGGTACCGTCGATTTGTAATTTGGTTTATAAGTTAATTTTCTGTATTTGTCAGCGTCTTGTACGTCCCTCAATAAATGACCGTCAATTCGATATCTGACATTTTCCATCGTCTTGCCAAAGACCGAGTTATTCATCAATTTGAAAAAGTCTTTCTCAAAATCGGACTTGGCCAATTTGTGCAATTTTGTGTTTTTATCGATGTAACCCTTCATCCACGGCTTTTGACGAAATTTCAATACTCGGTGAACTTCTTTGATCCACAACCCGGGTTTGAGATATTTTTGCAATGTACGATAAAGAACCACATATTTTCGTTTGGTGTCCAAAGTGGCCACCAGTTTGTCTACCGTGCTCGCTTTGCTCGCTACTCCGTCGCTAATTAAATTTTGTTGATAGCTTGAAAGCCATTCGTTCGGTACCGACATATTTTCGGGTGCAAGTGGAAAGTCATTGTGTTTGTCATGGTGACTGTGGCTTATTTGGGTCGTAGTCAGGTAGTTCTGGATTATTGGCCTTTGCATATCGTTTGGCTCCCACACTCGAAATCCCGCCCCTTTTTGCCCTTTCAAAGAACAAGTGGTTATCAATGTCTGTCAGTAGTTCCAATTGTATACCCAAATGCTTTAACAATGCATCCCACGACAGACCCGGTGATGTGTAATAGTTGGCTGGGTCAAGGCCGTAGTGTTGTTTACAGACTTTCCGGAAGTTTTCAAAAACAGCCGCTAGCAATAACACGTCCGTTTCTACATATAGGTTGTGGTAGTCGCCTAAGTTTTTACAACCAAAGGCTTGCCATACTGTTTGTGCACGAGCGTATTCTTGCTCGGTCACGGCTTCAAAGAGCTATAGAAGGCTTCTGAAGGCGGGAATTTTGTTTCTTGAAATCGATCAAAGGAATCGATATATTCATAAGGGTAAATTCCTTTTTCCAAGAGTAAATGACTGTTATTTGGAAACCTTTCACATAATAAGTTAAAAATCATCGGGTGAACAATGTTTAACCAACCGATCTAGCGAAGCCGCCATGAAATGAAATGAGTCTAAAAATCTGAGTCGGCCAAAAGAAAACGAAATTTAATTTTCAGTAATTTTAGCGATCAACTTAATTGATTTCCCGTAAAATTTGTGAGCGCCTTGCATGATTAAATGTGCGTCATATTTTTCTAAATTATGTAAAATCAACGGAATGGGTGTTTGACCACTATTCTTAACTTGAGATTACACCTGGCATGCGCTGGGCCTCGGTACTTCCCCGTCACGTGACAATGATCTCTGACCTTTCTAAAATTATTGATGGGCTTTTTGCAATCTAAACATACCCATTCTCTGAACCCAGCTTCATTTTTATGACAGAAATAAATTTTGTCAGCTTTTGTTGTTGGTTCATTTGGAATGTCACACTGGCATTGAGATTCTTCAATTCTCTTGTCTATCAACTTTTCGCAGATCCAACAGCTATTACATTTTTCGTAGATTTTTTGTAACTCGGGTGACCAGATCAACTTCGCTTTGTTTTTAAACGTTTCGTTAATCCCCTTTTTTTCCTAAGAAAGTGACCGTACAAAATTAACAGCCGCATCATCACCCCTGTACGTCTTTTGGCTAGTGCAAACTCCATCGCATCTGACGACCGCCTATGAGTATCCACAAGGCTTGTGAATCTGTGTTTTGAGAGGTTTTGTATCGCTCGCTGTTGGCGGTAATTTTTCTAAAACAGACTCAAAATCGGCGTTAATGACAAAAGGCACGTCTTGTTTATTTTTGTAATTTTTAAACTTGAGTATATTTTCGCCATGGCAACTGGACCGTACATGTGGAAACGTTTAATCCTTGACAATCTTCTTTGTGTCTGGTTAACTTTTCTTCCGTTTGGAAATGCTAAATAAAATTGAAACACCAGTGTTTTTGGCCGTTGTGATGATCGATATCACTCGTCAACCGAGAAAAGTTTTTAATCCAACAATAGTGATTTTCGTCACCTTTATTAAAGTAAAGTAAATTGATCGGTTTCTTCTGGCGCTTGCTTTTGTAAAGAATGTAAAGACCGTCTTTTTTAGTGTAACCAAACACATTGATCGCCAAGTTATTTTGCGATTCGATACGTGGGGATTTGTGAAATCGGTGTTGGAAAGCTTATGCTTGTAAATTTAAAGGCCGCTCGTCATGTATAACTGACTTTTGATGTCGTCTGAATATAACTTTAAAGCTGCCCGCAACGCCCATCGGATACATTATTTATCTTTATTTTGGACGTTTATGATTGCTTTTTTGTCTCCCAATTCTTTAGGCAACGGAATGTAAGAAGAACCCACTGGATTATATTTAACCACGTTGACGTAGAAAGCGACAACTTTGTCAAAGATCCAACCCGAGCCTTTTTGTGTATGAGCCTCCACCTCTTTTAGTTGTTTTCGCAGTGATTGCGTTTTTAACGTCGGCTTTATTTGCGACTGCATCGTTGTCGCTCGGAAAGGGGAATACGCCAAATTCAGTTTTTTCGGGTTTTTCCAATCTAAACTGAACTTTGATATTTGTTTGCAATTTGTACGAACCAATTTCTTTTAGTTCTTCCAAAGCTTTTTTCTCGATGAAAGTTTTGTAAAAATCAAAAAAGTGCACGAGGTCATATTCAAAGAAACGGGGTATCAATTCCCAATTGCGAAAATTACCCTGAAAGCGCCTGACGTTTCTAATGTCGACTTCCGCAATTTCCTCGGGCTGAGTGTAAGCTTCAATCGCTTCAATAAAGTCCTGTTTGACGTATCTGTCTTTGTTTGCAAAAGGAATATTATATTTTTGAACCGTTCTCAACAGCTGCCGATATGACTGACGCGGGAGGTACCTAAATTGTTTTTGATCTGCCCGTATAGCTTCAATGAGCTCGGGTTTAGTGTGAGAATTACGTGTTTTTGGTGCTGGTAATGAAATGTTATACCGCTTAACAAAATCTTCTAAAAACGCCTTCTTAAATCGATTAAAGGTCGATAGTAAAGGTCGGTGTTGTAGGTTGCTCATGTCTCTATTTATATGTAGGTCTCTAAAAATTTTATCATTTTTTTCTAACGACTTGACATGTTTTTTTATATATTGTTATTTTTATATATAGGCCATTTAGTTCAGGCGGTTGTAAACATAGCGTGTTTTGCTTTGAACAGAGCCACGCTTTAAGTAGAAGTCACGAGTTCAGGTCGGGCAAGTCTCGACTTGTAGCAAGGGGAAATCCCCTTTTTTGTGCGTGATTGTTTGTGTGATCGGTGCTAGTCACGAATTGTATACAGGAAAAGTGCACCGGGGTCAAAAGTTCAAGGTAACTGGAAATTCCCAGGCGTGTGAGTGAAAGGGGGTGAAAGAGGAGGTGGTCCAGAACTCTCCTATCCCTACTACTATTCTATATTTCCATTAGTTTTTTAAATATCCGGCAAAGAAGGCAATGTGTTATCTTGTCAGTGACTTTAATTTTATTGCACTTTCCAATCAGAAAACACGTTACAAGGCGGCATCCCGTGCAAAGTTGACTTCGCGTGTCCGACCTTAAAAAGACTGAGATTGCTAAAAATCTGAAAATCCCGCTGGCATCTGAAAGTTAAAATGGTATTTTCTCCTTTTTGTTTGAGTTTAAATTCCATATTTGTGCTGTATTTATGGAAATATCCCAAGAAGGTGACGGTTATTTTCAAGCTGTTTCTTAGTTTCTTTGCAATTTCAAATGTGACAACACGTTACAGGGCGGCATCCCCACGTAAAGTTGACTTTGCATGTCCGACCCCAAAAAGACAGAGAATAATCCAAATCTGAAAATCCCGCTGGCATCTGAAAGCTAACATGGTTTGCTCTCTACTGATGTGAGTTTCAATTCCATGTTTACTGTACTTCCGGAATTGTCCCATGAAGGTGATGGTTATTTTCAAACTGTTTCTTAGTTTCTTTGCAATTTTAAATGTGACAACACATTACAGGGCGGCATCCCAGGCAAAGTTCACCTTGTATGTCTAACCCTAAAAAGACTGAGAATGGTCCATGTCTGTCAATCGCGGTGTTATCTGAAAGCTTACATAGCCCTGTCTTTACTGGTGTGAGTTTAACTTCCATATTTGCAGTTGTTTTTGAGACTGCTTCTTCGTTTTTTTTGCAATTCTAAATGTGACAACACGCTAAAGAGCAAAGTTGACTTTGCATGTGTGACCCTAAAAATACTGAGAATGGTCCAACTCTGTCGGTCACGGTGGCATCTGAACGCTCACATGGTTCTTTCTTTATTGATGTGAGTTTAAATTCCATATTTGCCCTACTTACAGATTGTCCGAAGAAGGTGAGGGTTCTTGTCAAACTGCTTCTTAGTTTTTTAATTTTAAATCCAACGATCCCATTACAAGAGCGGTATCCCGTGCAAAGTTGACTTCGCATGTCCAATCCTAAAATAATCCAAATCTGAAAATCCCGCTGGCATCTGAAAGCTAACATGCTTTTCTCTCTACTGATGTGAGTTTCAATTCCATATTTGCCTTACTTTTTGAAATATCAGGGAAAGAATGCAATGTGTTCGTGTGTCAACAGGTTACAGGGCGGCATCCTACACAAAGTTGAATTCATATTGTCTGACCCTAAAAAGACTGAGAATGCTCTGTCGGTCGCGTTGGCATCTGAATGCTCACATGGTTTCCTCTCTACTGATTTGAGTTTAACTTTCACATTTGCGTACTTATGGAAATGTCCAAAGAAGGCGATGGTTCTTGTCAAAGTGCTTGGAAGTTTCTTAACAATTTGAAATGTGATAACACGTTATAATCCCGTCCAAAGTTGACTTCGCGTGTCCGACCCCAAAAAGACTGAAAATAATCCAAATCTGAAAATCCCGCTGCCATCTGAAAGCTAACATGCTTTGCTCTCTACTGATGTGAGTTTCAATTCCATATTTGCCTTAGTTTTTGAAATATCAGGGAAAGAATGCAATGTGTTCGTGTGTCAACAGGTTACAGGGCGTCATCTTACACAAAGTTGACTTCATATTGTCTGACCCTAAAAAAACTGAGAATGGTCTTTCGGTTGCGATGGCATCTGAATGCTCACATGGTTTCCTCTCTACTGATTTGAGTTTAACTTTCAAATTTTGCTGTACTTATGGAAATGTTCAAAGAAAGCGATGGTTCTTGTCAAAGTGCTTGGAAGTTTCTTTAGAATTTGAAATGTGATAACACGTTATAATCCCGTCCAAAGTTGACTTTGCGTGTCCGACTCCAAAAAGACTGAGAATAATCCAAATCTGAAAATCCCGCTGGTATCTGAAAGCTAAAATGGTATTCTCTCCTTTTTGTTTGAATTTAAATTCCTTGTTTGTGCTGTACTTATGGAAATATCCCAAGAAGGTGACGGTTATTTTCAAGCTATTTCTTAGTTTCTTGCAATTTCAAATGTGACAACACGTTACAGGGCGGCATCCCACGCAAAGTTGACTTCGTAGGTCCGACCCCAAAAAGACTGAGAATAATCCAAATCTGAAAATCCCGCTGGCATCTGAAAGCTAACATGGTTTGCTTTCTATTCCATATTTGCATTAGTTTTTGAAATATCCGGGAAAGAAGGCAATGTGTTCATGTGTCACTGCTTTTAAGTTTCTTGCACTGTCCAATCTGACAACACGTTACAGGGCGGCATCCCAGGCAAAGTTCACCTTGTATGTCTAACCCTAAAAAGACTGAGAATGGTCCATGTCTGTCAATCGCGGTGTTATCTGAAAGCTTACATAGCCCTGTCTTTACTGGTGTGAGTTTAACTTCCATATTTGCAGTTGTTTTTGAGACTGCTTCTTCGTTTTTTTTTGCAATTCTAAATGTGACAACACGCTAAAGAGCAAAGTTGACTTGGCATGTGTGACCCTAAAAATACTGAGAATGGTCCAACTCTGTCGGTCACGGTGGCATCTGAACGCTCACATGGTTCTTTCTTTATTGATGTGAGTTTAAATTCCATATTTGCCCTACTTACGGATTGTCCGAAGAAGGTGAGGGTTCTTGTCAAACTGCTTCTTAGTTTTTTTAATTTTAAATCCAACGATCCCATTACAAGAGCGGTATCCCGTGCAAAGTTGACTTCGCACGTCCAATCCTAAAATAATCCAAATCTGAAAATCCCGCTGGCATCTGAAAGCTAACATGCTTTCTCTCTATTGGTGTGAGTTTCAAATCCATATTTGCCTTACTTTTTGAAATATCCGGGAAAGAATGCAATGTGTTCGCGTGTCAACATGTCACAGGGCGTCATCTTACACAAAGTTGACTTCATATTGTCTGACCCTAAAAAGACTGAGAATGCTCTAATTCTCTCGGTCGCGATGGCCTCTGAATGCTCACATGGTTTCCTCTCTACTGATGTGAGTTTAACTTTCACATTTGCTGTACTTATGGAAATGTCCAAAGAAGGCGATGGTTCTTGTCAAAGTGCTTGGAAGTTTCTTTAGAATTTGAAATGTGATAACACGTTATAATCCCGTCCAAAGTTGACTTTGCGTGTCCGACCCCAGAAAGACTGAAAATAATCCAAATCTGAAAATCCCACTGGCATCTGAAAGCTAACATGCTTTGCTCTCTACTGATGTGAGTTACAATTCCATATTTGCCTTAGTTTTTGAAATATCAGGGAAAGAATGCAATGTGTTCGTGTGTCAACAGGTTACAGGGCGTCATCTTACACAAAGTTGACTTCATATTGTTTGACCCTAAAAAGACTGAGAATAATCCAAATCTGAAAATCCTGCTGGCATCTGAAAGCTAAAATGGTATTCTCTCCTTTTTGTTTGAATTTAAATTCCTTGTTTGTGCTGTACTTATGGAAGTATCCCAAGAAGGTGACGGTTATTTTCAAGCTATTTCTTAGTTTCTTGCAATTTCAAATGTGACAACACGTTACAGGGCGGCATCCCACGCAAAGTTGACTTCGTAGGTCCGACCCCCAAAAGACTGAGAATAATCCAAATCTGAAAATCCCGCTGGCATCTGAAAGCTAACATGGTTTGCTTTCTATTCCATATTTGCATTAGTTTTTGAAATATCCGGGAAAGAAGGCAATGTGTTCATGTGTCACTGCTTTTAAGTTTCTTGCACTGTCCAATCTGACAACACGTTACAGGGCGGCATCCCAGGCAAAGTTCACCTTGTATGTCTAACCCTAAAAAGACTGAGAATGGTCCATGTCTGTCAATCGCGGTGTTATCTGAAAGCTTACATAGCCCTGTCTTTACTGGTGTGAGTTTAACTTCCATATTTGCAGTTGTTTTTGAGACTGCTTCTTCGTTTTTTTTTTGCAATTCTAAATGTGACAACACGCTAAAGAGCAAAGTTGACTTGGCATGTGTGACCCTAAAAATACTGAGAATGGTCCAACTCTGTCGGTCACGGTGGCATCTGAACGCTCACATGGTTCTTTCTTTATTGATGTGAGTTTAAATTCCATATTTGCCCTACTTACGGATTGTCCGAAGAAGGTGAGAGTTCTTGTCAAACTGCTTCTTAGTTTTTTTAATTTTAAATCCAACGATCCCATTACAAGAGCGGTATCCCGTGCAAAGTTGACTTCGCACGTCCAATCCTAAAATAATCCAAATCTGAAAATCCCGCTGGCATCTGAAAGCTAACATGCTTTCTCTCTATTGGTGTGAGTTTCAAATCCATATTTGCCTTACTTTTTGAAATATCAGGGAAAGAATGCAATGTGTTCGTGCGTCAACATGTCACAGGGCGTCATCTTACACAAAGTTGACTTCATATTGTCTGACCCTAAAAAGACTGAGAATGCTCTAAATCTGTCGGTCGCGATGGCCTCTGAATGCTCACATGGTTTCCTCTCTACTGATTTGAGTTTAACTTTCAAATTTTGCTGTACTTATGGAAATGTTCAAAGAAAGCGATGGTTCTTGCCAAAGTGCTTGGAAGTTTCTTTAGAATTTGAAATGTGATAACACGTTATAATCCCATCCAAAGTTGACTTTGCGTGTCCGACTCCAAAAAGACTGAGAATAATCCAAATCTGAAAATCCCGCTGGCATCTGAAAGCTAAAATGGTATTCTCTCCTTTTTGTTTGAATTTAAATTCCTTGTTTGTGCTGTACTTATGGAAATATCCCAAGAAGGTGACGGTTATTTTCAAGCTATTTCTTAGTTTCTTGCAATTTCAAATGTGACAACACGTTACAGGGCGGCATCCCACGCAAAGTTGACTTCGTAGGTCCGACCCCAAAAAGACTGAGAATAATCCAAATCTGAAAATCCCGCTGGCATCTGAAAGCTAACATGGTTTGCTTTCTATTCCATATTTGCATTAGTTTTTGAAATATCCGGGAAAGAAGGCAATGTGTTCATGTGTCACTGCTTTTAAGTTTCTTGCACTGTCCAATCTGACAACACGTTACAGGGCGGCATCCCAGGCAAAGTTCACCTTGTATGTCTAACCCTAAAAAGACTGAGAATGGTCCATGTCTGTCAATCGCGGTGTTATCTGAAAGCTTACATAGCCCTGTCTTTACTGGTGTGAGTTTAACTTCCATATTTGCAGTTGTTTTTGAGACTGCTTCTTCGTTTTTTTTTTTGCAATTCTAAATGTGACAACACGCTAAAGAGCAAAGTTGACTTGGCATGTGTGACCCTAAAAATACTGAGAATGGTCCAACTCTGTCGGTCACGGTGGCATCTGAACGCTCACATGGTTCTTTCTTTATTGATGTGAGTTTAAATTCCATATTTGCCCTACTTACGGATTGTCCGAAGAAGGTGAGGGTTCTTGTCAAACTGCTTCTTAGTTTTTTTAATTTTAAATCCAACGATCCCATTACAAGAGCGGTATCCCGTGCAAAGTTGACTTCGCACGTCCAATCCTAAAATAATCCAAATCTGAAAATCCCGCTGGCATCTGAAAGCTAACATGCTTTCTCTCTATTGGTGTGAGTTTCAAATCCATATTTGCCTTACTTTTTGAAATATCCGGGAAAGAATGCAATGTGTTCGCGTGTCAACATGTCACAGGGCGTCATCTTACACAAAGTTGACTTCATATTGTCTGACCCTAAAAAGACTGAGAATGCTCTAATTCTCTCGGTCGCGATGGCCTCTGAATGCTCACATGGTTTCCTCTCTACTGATGTGAGTTTAACTTTCACATTTGCTGTACTTATGGAAATGTCCAAAGAAGGCGATGGTTCTTGTCAAAGTGCTTGGAAGTTTCTTTAGAATTTGAAATGTGATAACACGTTATAATCCCGTCCAAAGTTGACTTTGCGTGTCCGACCCCAGAAAGACTGAAAATAATCCAAATCTGAAAATCCCACTGGCATCTGAAAGCTAACATGCTTTGCTCTCTACTGATGTGAGTTACAATTCCATATTTGCCTTAGTTTTTGAAATATCAGGGAAAGAATGCAATGTGTTCGTGTGTCAACAGGTTACAGGGCGTCATCTTACACAAAGTTGACTTCATATTGTTTGACCCTAAAAAGACTGAGAATAATCCAAATCTGAAAATCCTGCTGGCATCTGAAAGCTAAAATGGTATTCTCTCCTTTTTGTTTGAATTTAAATTCCTTGTTTGTGCTGTACTTATGGAAGTATCCCAAGAAGGTGACGGTTATTTTCAAGCTATTTCTTAGTTTCTTGCAATTTCAAATGTGACAACACGTTACAGGGCGGCATCCCACGCAAAGTTGACTTCGTAGGTCCGACCCCCAAAAGACTGAGAATAATCCAAATCTGAAAATCCCGCTGGCATCTGAAAGCTAACATGGTTTGCTTTCTATTCCATATTTGCATTAGTTTTTGAAATATCCGGGAAAGAAGGCAATGTGTTCATGTGTCACTGCTTTTAAGTTTCTTGCACTGTCCAATCTGACAACACGTTACAGGGCGGCATCCCAGGCAAAGTTCACCTTGTATGTCTAACCCTAAAAAGACTGAGAATGGTCCATGTCTGTCAATCGCGGTGTTATCTGAAAGCTTACATAGCCCTGTCTTTACTGGTGTGAGTTTAACTTCCATATTTGCAGTTGTTTTTGAGACTGCTTCTTCGTTTTTTTTTGCAATTCTAAATGTGACAACACGCTAAAGAGCAAAGTTGACTTGGCATGTGTGACCCTAAAAATACTGAGAATGGTCCAACTCTGTCGGTCACGGTGGCATCTGAACGCTCACATGGTTCTTTCTTTATTGATGTGAGTTTAAATTCCATATTTGCCCTACTTACGGATTGTCCGAAGAAGGTGAGAGTTCTTGTCAAACTGCTTCTTAGTTTTTTTAATTTTAAATCCAACGATCCCATTACAAGAGCGGTATCCCGTGCAAAGTTGACTTCGCACGTCCAATCCTAAAATAATCCAAATCTGAAATCCCGCTGGCATCTGAAAGCTAACATGCTTTCTCTCTATTGGTGTGAGTTTCAAATCCATATTTGCCTTACTTTTTGAAATATCCGGGAAAGAATGCAATGTGTTCGCGTGTCAACATGTCACAGGGCGTCATCTTACACAAAGTTGACTTCATATTGTCTGACCCTAAAAAGACTGAGAATGCTCTAATTCTCTCGGTCGCGATGGCCTCTGAATGCTCACATGGTTTCCTCTCTACTGATTTGAGTTTAACTTTCAAATTTTGCTGTACTTATGGAAATGTTCAAAGAAAGCGATGGTTCTTGTCAAAGTGCTTGGAAGTTTCTTTAGAATTTGAAATGTGATAACACGTTTATAATCCCGTTCAAAGTTGACTTTGCGTGTCCGACTCCAAAAAGACTGAGAATAATCCAAATCTGAAAATCCCGCTGGCATCTGAGAGCTAAAATGGTATTCTCTCCTTTTTCTTTGAGTTTAAATTCCATATTTGTGCTGTACTTATGGAAATATCCCAAGAAGGTGACGGTTATTTTCAAGCTATTTCTTAGTTTCTTTTTAATATCAAATGTGACAACACGTTACAGGGCGGCATCCCACGCAAAGTTGACTTCGTATTTCCGACCCCAAAAAGACTGAGAATAATCCAAATCTGAAAATCCCGCTGGCATCTGAAAGCTAACATGCTTTCTCTCTATTGGTGTGAGTTTCAAATCCATATTTGCCTTACTTTTTGAAATATCCGGGAAAGAATGCAATGTGTTCGCGTGTCAACATGTCACAGGGCGTCATCTTACACAAAGTTGACTTCATATTGTCTGACCCTAAAAAGACTGAGAATGCTCTAATTCTCTCGGTCGCGATGGCCTCTGAATGCTCACATGGTTTCCTCTCTACTGATGTGAGTTTAACTTTCACATTTGCTGTACTTATGGAAATGTCCAAAGAAGGCGATGGTTCTTGTCAAAGTGCTTGGAAGTTTCTTTACAATTTGAAATGTGATAACACGTTATAATCCCGTCCAAAGTTGACTTCGCGTGTCCGACCCCAAAAAGACTGAAAATAATCCAAATCTGAAAATCCCGCTGGCATCTGAAAGCTAACATGCTTTGCTCTCTACTGATGTGAGTTTCAATTCCATATTTGCCTTAGTTTTTGAAATATCAGGGAAAGAATGCAATGTGTTCGTGTGTCAACAGGTTACAGGGCGTCATCTTACACAAAGTTGACTTCATATTGTTTGACCCTAAAAAGACTGAGAATAATCCAAATCTGAAAATCCTGCTGGCATCTTAAAGCTAAAATTGTATTCTCTCCTTTTTGTTTGAATTTAAATTCCTTGTTTGTGCTGTACTTATGGAAGTATCCAAGAAGGTGACGGTTATTTTCAAGCTATTTCTTAGTTTCTTGCAATTTCAAATGTGACAACACGTTACAGGGCGGCATCCCACGCAAAGTTGACTTCGTAAGTCCGACCCCCAAAAGACTGAGAATAATCCAAATCTGAAAATCCCGCTGGCATCTGAAAGCTAACATGGTTTGCTTTCTATTCCATATTTGCATTAGTTTTTGAAATATCCGGGAAAGAAGGCAATGTGTTCATGTGTCACTGCTTTTAAGTTTCTTGCACTGTCCAATCTGACAACACGTTACAGGGCGGCATCCCAGGCAAAGTTCACCTTGTATGTCTAACCCTAAAAAGACTGAGAATGGTCCATGTCTGTCAATCGCGGTGTTATCTGAAAGCTTACATAGCCCTGTCTTTACTGGTGTGAGTTTAACTTCCATATTTGCAGTTGTTTTTGAGACTGCTTCTTCGGTTTTTTTTGCAATTCTAAATGTGACAACACGCTAAAGAGCAAAGTTGACTTGGCATGTGTGACCCTAAAAATACTGAGAATGGTCCAACTCTGTCGGTCACGGTGGCATCTGAACGCTCACATGGTTCTTTCTTTATTGATGTGAGTTTAAATTCCATATTTGCCCTACTTACGGATTGTCCGAAGAAGGTGAGGGTTCTTGTCAAACTGCTTCTTAGTTTTTTAATTTTAAATCCAACGATCCCATTACAAGAGCGGTATCCCGTGCAAAGTTGACTTCGCACGTCCAATCCTAAAATAATCCAAATCTGAAAATCCCGCTGGCATCTGAAAGCTAACATGCTTTCTCTCTATTGGTGTGAGTTTCAAATCCATATTTGCCTTACTTTTTGAAATATCCGGGAAAGAATGCAATGTGTTCGCGTGTCAACATGTCACAGGGCGTCATCTTACACAAAGTTGACTTCATATTGTCTGACCCTAAAAAGACTGAGAATGCTCTAATTCTCTCGGTCGCGATGGCCTCTGAATGCTCACATGGTTTCCTCTCTACTGATGTGAGTTTAACTTTCACATTTGCTGTACTTATGGAAATGTCCAAAGAAGGCGATGGTTCTTGTCAAAGTGCTTGGAAGTTTCTTACAATTTGAAATGTGATAACACGTTATAATCCCGTCCAAAGTTGACTTCGCGTGTCCGACCCCAAAAAGACTGAAAATAATCCAAATCTGAAAATCCCGCTGGCATCTGAAAGCTAACATGCTTTGCTCTCTACTGATGTGAGTTTCAATTCCATATTTGCCTTAGTTTTTGAAATATCAGGGAAAGAATGCAATGTGTTCGTGTGTCAACAGGTTACAGGGCGTCATCTTACACAAAGTTGACTTCATATTGTTTGACCCTAAAAAGACTGAGAATAATCCAAATCTGAAAATCCTGCTGGCATCTTAAAGCTAAAATTGTATTCTCTCCTTTTTGTTTGAATTTAAATTCCTTGTTTGTGCTGTACTTATGGAAATATCCCAAGAAGGTGACGGTTATTTTCAAGCTATTTCTTAGTTTCTTGCAATTTCAAATGTGACAACACGTTACAGGGCGGCATCCCACGCAAAGTTGACTTCGTAAGTCCGACCCCCAAAAGACTGAGAATAATCCAAATCTGAAAATCCCGCTGGCATCTGAAAGCTAACATGGTTTGCTTTCTATTCCATATTTGCATTAGTTTTTGAAATATCCGGGAAAGAAGGCAATGTGTTCATGTGTCACTGCTTTTAAGTTTCTTGCACTGTCCAATCTGACACCACGTTACAGGGCGGCATCCCAGGCAAAGTTCACCTTGTATGTCTAACCCTAAAAAGACTGAGAATGGTCCATGTCTGTCAATCGCGGTGTTATCTGAAAGCTTACATAGCCCTGTCTTTACTGGTGTGAGTTTAACTTCCATATTTGCAGTTGTTTTTGAGACTGCTTCTTCGGTTTTTTTTGCAATTCTAAATGTGACAACACGCTAAAGAGCAAAGTTGACTTGGCATGTGTGACCCTAAAAATACTGAGAATGGTCCAACTCTGTCGGTCACGGTGGCATCTGAACGCTCACATGGTTCTTTCTTTATTGATGTGAGTTTAAATTCCATATTTGCCCTACTTACGGATTGTCCGAAGAAGGTGAGGGTTCTTGTCAAACTGCTTCTTAGTTTTTTAATTTTAAATCCAACGATCCCATTACAAGAGCGGTATCCCGTGCAAAGTTGACTTCGCACGTCCAATCCTAAAATAATCCAAATCTGAAAATCCCGCTGGCATCTGAAAGCTAACATGCTTTCTCTCTATTGGTGTGAGTTTCAAATCCATATTTGCCTTACTTTTTGAAATATCCGGGAAAGAATGCAATGTGTTCGCGTGTCAACATGTCACAGGGCGTCATCTTACACAAAGTTGACTTCATATTGTCTGACCCTAAAAAGACTGAGAATGCTCTAATTCTCTCGGTCGCGATGGCCTCTGAATGCTCACATGGTTTCCTCTCTACTGATGTGAGTTTAACTTTCACATTTGCTGTACTTATGGAAATGTCCAAAGAAGGCGATGGTTCTTGTCAAAGTGCTTGGAAGTTTCTTTACAATTTGAAATGTGATAACACGTTATAATCCCGTCCAAAGTTGACTTCGCGTGTCCGACCCCAAAAAGACTGAAAATAATCCAAATCTGAAAATCCCGCTGGCATCTGAAAGCTAACATGCTTTGCTCTCTACTGATGTGAGTTTCAATTCCATATTTGCCTTAGTTTTTGAAATATCAGGGAAAGAATGCAATGTGTTCGTGTGTCAACAGGTTACAGGGCGTCATCTTACACAAAGTTGACTTCATATTGTTTGACCCTAAAAAGACTGAGAATAATCCAAATCTGAAAATCCTGCTGGCATCTTAAAGCTAAAATTGTATTCTCTCCTTTTTGTTTGAATTTAAATTCCTTGTTTGTGCTGTACTTATGGAAATATCCCAAGAAGGTGACGGTTATTTTCAAGCTATTTCTTAGTTTCTTGCAATTTCAAATGTGACAACACGTTACAGGGCGGCATCCTACGCAAAGTTGACTTCGTAAATCCGACCCCCAAAAGACTGAGAATAATCCAAATCTGAAAATCCCGCTGGCATCTGAAAGCTAACATGGTTTGCTTTCTATTCCATATTTGCATTAGTTTTTGAAATATCCGGGAAAGAAGGCAATGTGTTCATGTGTCACTGCTTTTAAGTTTCTTGCACTGTCCAATCTGACAACACGTTACAGGGCGGCATCCCAGGCAAAGTTCACCTTGTATGTCTAACCCTAAAAAGACTGAGAATGGTCCATGTCTGTCAATCGCGGTGTTATCTGAAAGCTTACATAGCCCTGTCTTTACTGGTGTGAGTTTAACTTCCATATTTGCAGTTGTTTTTGAGACTGCTTCTTCGGTTTTTTTTGCAATTCTAAATGTGACAACACGCTAAAGAGCAAAGTTGACTTGGCATGTGTGACCCTAAAAATACTGAGAATGGTCCAACTCTGTCGGTCACGGTGGCATCTGAACGCTCACATGGTTCTTTCTTTATTGATGTGAGGTTAAATTCCATATTTGCCCTACTTACGGATTGTCCGAAGAAGGTGAGGGTTCTTGTCAAACTGCTTCTTAGTTTTTTTAATTTTAAATCCAACGATCCCATTACAAGAGCGGTATCCCGTGCAAAGTTGACTTCGCACGTCCAATCCTAAAATAATCCAAATCTGAAAATCCCGCTGGCATCTGAAAGCTAACATGCTTTCTCTCTATTGGTGTGAGTTTCAAATCCATATTATTTGCCTTACTTTTTGAAATATCAGGGAAAGAATGCAATGTGTTCGTGTGTCAACAGGTTACAGGGCGACATCCTACACAAAGTTGATTTCATATTGTCTGACCCTAAAAAAGACTGAGAATGCTCTGTCGGTCGCGTTGGCATCTGAATGCTCACATGGTTTCCTCTCTACTGATTTGAGTTTAACTTTCACATTTGCGTACTTATGGAAATGTCCAAAGAAGGCGATGGTTCTTGTCAAAGTGCTTGGAAGTTTCTTTAGAATTTGAAATGTGATAACACGTTATAATCCCGTCCAAAGTTGACTTCGCGTGTCCGACCCCAAAAAGACTGAAAATAATCCAAATCTGAAAATCCCGCTGGCATCTGAAAGCTAACATGCTTTGCTATCTACTGATGTGAGTTTCAATTCCATATTTGCCTTAGTTTTTGAAATATCAGGGAAAGAATGCAATGTGTTCGTGTGTCAACAGATTACAGGGCATCATCTTACACAAAGTTGACTTCATATTGTTTGACCCTAAAAAGACTGAGAATAATCCAAATCTGAAAATCCTGCTGGCATCTTAAAGCTAAAATTGTATTCTCTCCTTTTTGTTTGAATTTAAATTCCTTGTTTGTGCTGTACTTATGGAAATATCCCAAGAAGGTGACGGTTATTTTCAAGCTATTTCTTAGTTTCTTGCAATTTCAAATGTGACAACACGTTACAGGGCGCATCCCACGCAAAGTTGACTTCGTAGGTCCGACCCCAAAAAGACTGAGAATAATCCAAATCTGAAAATCCCGCTGGCATCTGAAAGCTAACATGGTTTGCTTTCTATTCCATATTTGCATTAGTTTTTGAAATATCCGGGAAAGAAGGCAATGTGTTCATGTGGCACTGCTTTTAAGTTTCTTGCACTGTCCAATCTGACAACACGTTACAGGGGCGGCATCCCAGGCAAAGTTCACCTTGTATGTCCTAACCCTAAAAAGAGTGAGAGTGGTCCATGTCTGTCAATCCGGGTGTTATCTGAAAGCTTCCATAGGCCTGTCTTTACTGGTGTGAGTTTAACTTCCATATTTGCGTTGTTTTTGAGACTGCTTCTTCGGTTTTTTTTTGCAATTCTAAATGTGACAACACGCTAAAGAGCAAAGTTGACTTGGCATGTGTGACCCTAAAAATACTGAGAATGGTCCAACTCTGTCGGTCACGGTGGCATCTGAACGCTCACATGGTTCTTTCTTTATTGATGTGAGGTTAAATTCCATATTTGCCCTACTTACGGATTGTCCGAAGAAGGTGAGGGTTCTTGTCAAACTGCTTCGTAGTTTTTTTAATTTTAAATCCAACGATCCCATTACAAGAGCGGTATCCCGTGCAAAGTTGACTTCGCACGTCCAATCCTAAAATAATCCAAATCTGAAAATCCCGCTGGCATCTGAAAGCTAACGTGCTTTCTCTCTATTGGTGTGAGTTTCAAATCCATATTTTCCTTACTTTTTGAAATATCAGGGAAAGAATGCAATGTGTTCGTGTGTCAACAGGTTACAGGACGTCATCTTACACAAAGTTGACTTCATATTGTCTGACCCTAAAAAGACTGAGAATGGTCTTTCGGTTGCGATGGCATCTGAATGCTCACATGGTTTCCTCTCTACTGATTTGAGTTTAACTTTCACATTTGCTGTACTTATGGAAATGTCCAAAGAAGGCGATGGTTCTTGTCAAAGTGCTTGGAAGTTTCTTTACAATTTGAAATGTGATAACACGTTATAATCCCGTCCAAAGTTGACTTCGCGTGTCCCGACCCCAAAAAGACTGAAAATAATCCAAATCTGAAAATCCCGCTGGCATCTGAAAGCTAACATGCTTTGCTCTCTACTGATGTGAGTTTCAATTCCATATTTGCCTAGTTTTTGAAATATCAGGGAAAGAATGCAATGTGTTCGTGTGTCAACAGGTTACAGGGCGTCATCTTACACAAAGTTGACTTCATATTGTTTGACCCTAAAAAGACTGAAAATAATCCAAATCTGAAAATCCTGCTGGCATCTTAAAGCTAAAATTGTATTCTCTCCTTTTTGTTTGAATTTAAATTCCTTGTTTGTGCTGTACTTATGGAAATATCCCAAGAAGGTGACGGTTATTTTCAAGCTATTTCTTAGTTTCTTGCAATTTCAAATGTGACAACACGTTACAGGGCGGCATCCCACGCAAAGTTGACTTCGTAAATCCGACCCCCAAAAGACTGAGAATAATCCAAATCTGAAAATCCCGCTGGCATCTGAAAGCTAACATGGTTTGCTTTCTATTCCATATTTGCATTAGTTTTTGAAATATCCGGGAAAGAAGGCAATGTGTTCATGTGTCACTGCTTTTAAGTTTCTTGCACTGTCCAATCTGACAACACGTTACAGGGCGGCATCCCAGGCAAAGTTCACCTTGTATGTCTAACCCTAAAAAGACTGAGAATGGTCCATGTCTGTCAATCGCGGTGTTATCTGAAAGCTTACATAGCCCTGTCTTTACTGGTGTGAGTTTAACGTCCATATTTGCAGTTGTTTTTGAGACTGCTTCTTCGTTTTTTTTTGCAATTCTAAATGTGACAACACGCTAAAGAGCAAAGTTGACTTGGCATGTGTGACCCTAAAAATACTGAGAATGGTCCAACTCTGTCGGTCACGGTGGCATCTGAACGCTCACATGGTTCTTTCTTTATTGATGTGAGTTTAAATTCCATATTTGCCCTACTTACGGATTGTCCGAAGAAGGTGAGGGTTCTTGTCAAACTGCTTCTTAGTTTTTTTAATTTTAAATCCAACGATCCCATTACAAGAGCGGTATCCCGTGCAAAGTTGACTTCGCACGTCCAATCCTAAAATAATCCAAATCTGAAAATCCCGCTGGCATCTGAAAGCTAACATGCTTTCTCTCTATTGGTGTGAGTTTCAATTCCATATTTGCCTTAGTTTTTGAAATATCCGGGAAAGAATGCAATGTGTTCGCGTGTCAACAGGTTACAGGGCGTCATCTTACACAAAGTTGACTTCATATTGTTTGACCCTAAAAAGACTGAGAATAATCCAAATCTGAAAATCCTGCTGGCATCTGAAAGCTAAAATGGTATTCTCTCCTTTTTGTTTGAATTTAAATTCCTTGTTTGTGCTGTACTTATGGAAGTATCCCAAGAAGGTGACGGTTATTTTCAAGCTATTTCTTAGTTTCTTGCAATTTCAAATGTGACAACACGTTACAGGGCGGCATCCCACGCAAAGTTGACTTCGTAGGTCCGACCCCCAAAAGACTGAGAATAATCCAAATCTGAAAATCCCGCTGGCATCTGAAAGCTAACATGGTTTGCTTTCTATTCCATATTTGCATTAGTTTTTGAAATATCCGGGAAAGAAGGCAATGTCTTCATGTTTCACTGCTTTTAAGTTTCTTGCACTGTCCAATCTGACAACACGTTACAGGGCGGCATCCCAGGCAAAGTTCACCTTGTATGTCTAACCCTAAAAAGACTGAGAATGGTCCATGTCTGTCAATCGCGGTGTTATCTGAAAGCTTACATAGCCCTGTCTTTACTGGTGTGAGTTTAACTTCCATATTTGCAGTTGTTTTTGAGACTGCTTCTTCGGTTTTTTTTGCAATTCTAAATGTGACAACACGCTAAAGAGCAAAGTTGACTTGGCATGTGTGACCCTAAAAATACTGAGAATGGTCCAACTCTGTCGGTCACGGTGGCATCTGAACGCTCACATGGTTCTTTCTTTATTGATGTGAGGTTAAATTCCATATTTGCCCTACTTACGGATTGTCCGAAGAAGGTGAGGGTTCTTGTCAAACTGCTTCGTAGTTTTTTTAATTTTAAATCCAACGATCCCATTACAAGAGCGGTATCCCGTGCAAAGTTGACTTCGCACGTCCAATCCTAAAATAATCCAAATCTGAAAATCCCGCTGGCATCTGAAAGCTAACGTGCTTTCTCTCTATTGGTGTGAGTTTCAAATCCATATTTTCCTTACTTTTTGAAATATCAGGGAAAGAATGCAATGTGTTCGTGTGTCAACAGGTTACAGGACGTCATCTTACACAAAGTTGACTTCATATTGTCTGACCCTAAAAAGACTGAGAATGGTCTTTCGGTTGCGATGGCATCTGAATGCTCACATGGTTTCCTCTCTACTGATTTGAGTTTAACTTTCACATTTGCTGTACTTATGGAAATGTCCAAAGAAGGCGATGGTTCTTGTCAAAGTGCTTGGAAGTTTCTTTACAATTTGAAATGTGATAACACGTTATAATCCCGTCCAAAGTTGACTTCGCGTGTCCGACCCCAAAAAGACTGAAAATAATCCAAATCTGAAAATCCCGCTGGCATCTGAAAGCTAACATGCTTTGCTCTCTACTGATGTGAGTTTCAATTCCATATTTGCCTTAGTTTTTGAAATATCAGGGAAAGAATGCAATGTGTTCGTGTGTCAACAGGTTACAGGGCGTCATCTTACACAAAGTTGACTTCATATTGTTTGACCCTAAAAAGACTGAAAATAATCCAAATCTGAAAATCCTGCTGGCATCTTAAAGCTAAAATTGTATTCTCTCCTTTTTGTTTGAATTTAAATTCCTTGTTTGTGCTGTACTTATGGAAATATCCCAAGAAGGTGACGGTTATTTTCAAGCTATTTCTTAGTTTCTTGCAATTTCAAATGTGACAACACGTTACAGGGCGGCATCCCACGCAAAGTTGACTTCGTAAATCCGACCCCCAAAAGACTGAGAATAATCCAAATCTGAAAATCCCGCTGGCATCTGAAAGCTAACATGGTTTGCTTTCTATTCCATATTTGCATTAGTTTTTGAAATATCCGGGAAAGAAGGCAATGTGTTCATGTGTCACTGCTTTTAAGTTTCTTGCACTGTCCAATCTGACAACACGTTACAGGGCGGCATCCCAGGCAAAGTTCACCTTGTATGTCTAACCCTAAAAAGACTGAGAATGGTCCATGTCTGTCAATCGCGGTGTTATCTGAAAGCTTACATAGCCCTGTCTTTACTGGTGTGAGTTTAACGTCCATATTTGCAGTTGTTTTTGAGACTGCTTCTTCGTTTTTTTTTGCAATTCTAAATGTGACAACACGCTAAAGAGCAAAGTTGACTTGGCATGTGTGACCCTAAAAATACTGAGAATGGTCCAACTCTGTCGGTCACGGTGGCATCTGAACGCTCACATGGTTCTTTCTTTATTGATGTGAGTTTAAATTCCATATTTGCCCTACTTACGGATTGTCCGAAGAAGGTGAGGGTTCTTGTCAAACTGCTTCTTAGTTTTTTTAATTTTAAATCCAACGATCCCATTACAAGAGCGGTATCCCGTGCAAAGTTGACTTCGCACGTCCAATCCTAAAATAATCCAAATCTGAAAATCCCGCTGGCATCTGAAAGCTAACATGCTTTCTCTCTATTGGTGTGAGTTTCAAATCCATATTTGCCTTAGTTTTTGAAATATCCGGGAAAGAATGCAATGTGTTCGCGTGTCAACAGGTTACAGGGCGTCATCTTACACAAAGTTGACTTCATATTGTTTGACCCTAAAAAGACTGAGAATAATCCAAATCTGAAAATCCTGCTGGCATCTGAAAGCTAAAATGGTATTCTCTCCTTTTTGTTTGAATTTAAATTCCTTGTTTGTGCTGTACTTATGGAAGTATCCCAAGAAGGTGACGGTTATTTTCAAGCTATTTCTTAGTTTCTTGCAATTTCAAATGTGACAACACGTTACAGGGCGGCATCCCACGCAAAGTTGACTTCGTAGGTCCGACCCCCAAAAGACTGAGAATAATCCAAATCTGAAAATCCCGCTGGCATCTGAAAGCTAACATGGGTTTGCTTTCTATTCCATATTTGCATTAGTTTTTGAAATATCCGGGAAAGAAGGCAATGTGTTCATCTGTCACTGCTTTTAAGTTTCTTGCACTGTCCAATCTGACAACACGTTACAGGGCGGCATCCCAGGCAAAGTTCACCTTGTATGTCTAACCCTAAAAAGACTGAGAATGGTCCATGTCTGTCAATCGCGGTGTTATCTGAAAGCTTACATAGCCCTGTCTTTACTGGTGTGAGTTTAACTTCCATATTTGCAGTTGTTTTTTGAGACTGCTTCTTCGTTTTTTTTTGCAATTCTAAATGTGACAACACGCTAAAGAGCAAAGTTGACTTGGCATGTGTGACCTAAAAATACTGAGAATGGTCCAACTCTGTCGGTCACGGTGGCATCTGAACGCTCACATGGTTCTTTCTTTATTGATGTGAGTTTAAATTCCGTATTTGCCCTACTTACGGATTGTCCGAAGAAGGTGAGAGTTCTTGTCAAACTGCTTCTTAGTTTTTTTAATTTTAAATCCAACGATCCCATTACAAGAGCGGTATCCCGTGCAAAGTTGACTTCGCACGTCCAATCCTAAAATAATCCAAATCTGAAAATCCCGCTGGCATCTGAAAGCTAACATGCTTTCTCTCTATTGGTGTGAGTTTCAAATCCATATTTGCCTTACTTTTTGAAATATCCGGGAAAGAATGCAATGTGTTCGCGTGTCAACATGTCACAGGGCGTCATCTTACACAAAGTTGACTTCATATTGTCTGACCCTAAAAAGACTGAGAATGCTCTAATTCTCTCGGTCGCGATGGCCTCTGAATGCTCACATGGTTTCCTCTCTACTGATTTGAGTTTAACTTTCAAATTTTGCTGTACTTATGGAAATGTTCAAAGAAAGCGATGGTTCTTGTCAATCAAAGTGCTTGGAAGTTTCTTTAGAATTTGAAATGTGATAACACGTTATAATCCCGTTCAAAGTTGACTTTGCGTGTCCGACTCCAAAAAGACTGAGAATAATCCAAATCTGAAAATCCCGCTGGCATCTGAAAGCTAAAATGGTATTCTCTCCTTTTCTTTGAGTTTAAATTCCATATTTGTGCTTGTACTTATGGAAATATCCCAAGAAGGTGACGGTTATTTTCAAGCTATTTCTTAGTTTCTTTTTAATATCAAATGTGACAACACGTTACAGGGCGGCATCCCACGCAAAGTTGACTTCGTATTTCCGACCCCAAAAAGACTGAGAATAATCCAAATCTGAAAATCCCGCTGGCATCTGAAAGCTAACATGCTTTGCTCTCTACTGATGTGAGTTTCAATTCCATATTTGCCTTAGTTTTTGAAATATCAGGGAAAGAATGCAATGTGTTCGTGTGTCAACAGGTTACAGGGCGTCATCTTACACAAAGTTGACTTCATATTGTTTGACCCTAAAAAGACTGAGAATAATCCAAATCTGAAAATCCTGCTGGCATCTTAAAGCTAAAATTGTATTCTCTCCTTTTTGTTTGAATTTAAATTCCTTGTTTGTGCTGTACTTATGGAAAATATCCCCAAGAAGGTGACGGTTATTTTCAAGCTATTTCTTAGTTTCTTGCAATTTCAAATGTGACAACACGTTACAGGGCGGCATCCACGCAAAGTTGACTTCGTAAGTCCGACCCCCAAAAGACTGAGAATAATCCAAATCTGAAAATCCCGCTGGGCATCTGAAAGCTAACATGGTTTGCTTTCTATTCCATATTTGCATTAGTTTTTGAAATATCCGGGAAAGAAGGCAATGTGTTCATGTGTCACTGCTTTTAAGTTTCTTGCACTGTCCAATCTGACAACACGTTACAGGGCGGCATCCCAGGCAAAGTTCACCTTGTATGTCTAACCCTAAAAGACTGAGAATGGTCCATGTCTGTCAATCGCGGTGTTATCTGAAAGCTTACATAGCCCTGTCTTTACTGGTGTGAGTTTAACGTCCATATTTGCAGTTGTTTTTGAGACTGCTTCTTCGTTTTTTTGCAATTCTAAATGTGACAACACGCTAAAGAGCAAAGTTGACTTGGCATGTGTGACCCTAAAAATACTGAGAATGGTCCAACTCTGTCGGTCACGGTGGCATCTGAACGCTCACATGGTTCTTTCTTTATTGATGTGAGTTTAAATTCCATATTTGCCCTACTTACGGATTGTCCGAAGAAGGTGAGGGTTCCTTGTCAAACTGCTTCTTAGTTTTTTTAATTTTAAATCCAACGATCCCATTACAAGAGCGGTATCCCGTGCAAAGTTGACTTCGCACGTCCAATCCTAAAATAATCCAAATCTGAAAATCCCGCTGGCATCTGAAAGCTAACATGCTTTCTCTCTATTGGTGTGAGTTTCAAGTCCATATTTGCCTACTTTTTGAAATATCCGGGAAAGAGTGCAATGTGTTCGCGTGTCAACATGTCACAGGGGCGTCATCTTACACCAAAGTTGACTTCATATTGTCTGACCCTAAAAAGACTGAGAATGCTCTAATTCTCTCGGTCGCGATGGCCTCTGAATGCTCACATGGTTTCCTCTCTACTGAATGTGAGTTTAACTTTCACATTTGCCTGTACTTATGGAAATGTCCAAAGAAGGCGATGGTTCTTGTCAAAGTGCTTGGAAGTTTCTTAGAATTTGAAATGTGATAACACGTTATAATCCCGTCCAAAGTTGACTTCGCGTGTCCGACCCCAAAAAGACTGAAAATAATCCAAATCTGAAAATCCCGCTGGCATTTTAAAGCTAACATGCTTTGCTCTCTACTGATGTGAGTTTCAATTCCATATTTGCCTTAGTTTTTGAAATATCAGGGAAAGAATGCAATGTTGTTCGTGTGTCAACAGGTTACAGGGCGTCATCTTACACAAAGTTTGACTTCATATTGTTTGACCCTAAAAAGACTGAGAATAATCCAAATCTGAAAATCCTGCTGGCATCTGAAACCTAAAATGGTATTCTCTCCTTTTTGGTTGGATTTAAATTCCTTGTTTGTGCTGTACTTATGGAAGTATCCCAAGAAGGTGACGGTTATTTTCAAGCTATTTCTTAGTTTCTTGCAATTTTCAAATTGTGACAACACGTTACAGGGCGGCATCCCACGCAAAGTTGACTTCGTAGGTCCGGACCCCCAAAAGACTGAGAATAATCCAAATCTGAAAATCCCGCTGGCATCTGAAAGCTAACATGGTTTTGCTTTCTATTCCATATTTGCATTAGTTTTTGAAATATCCGGGGAAAGAAGGCAATGTGTTCATGTGTCACTGCTTTTAAGTTTCTTGCACTGTCCAATCTGACAACACGTTACAGGGCGGCATCCCAGGCAAAGTTCACCTTGTATGTCTAACCCTAAAAAGACTGAGAATGGTCCAACTCTGTCAATCGCGGGTGTTATCTGAAAGCTTACATAGCCCTGTCTTTACTGGTGTGAGTTTAACTTCCATATTTGCAGTTGTTTTTGAGACTGCTTCTTCGGTTTTTTTTGCAATTTCTAAATGTGACAACACGCTAAAGAGCAAAGTTGACTTGGCATGGTGTGACCCTAAAAAGACTGAGAATGGTCCAACTCTGTCGGTCACGGTGGCATCTGAACGCTCACATGGTTCTTTCTTTATTGATGTGAGTTTAAATTCCATATTTGCCCTACTTACGGATTGTCCGAAGAAGGTGAGGGTTCTTGTCAAACTGCTTCTTAGTTTTTTTAATTTTAAATCCAACGATCCCATTACAAGAGCGGTATCCCGTGCAAAGTTGACTTCGCACGTCCAATCCTAAAATAATCCAAATCTGAAAATCCCGCTGGCATCTGAAAGCTAACATGCTTTCTCTCTATTGGTGTGAGTTTCAATTCCATATTTGCCTTAGTTTTTGAAATATCAGGGAAAGAATTGCAATGTGTTCGTGTGTCAACAGGTTACAGGGCGTCATCTTACACAAAGTTGACTTCATATTGTTTGACCCTAAAAAGACTGAGAATAATCCAAATCTGAAAATCCCGCTGGCATCTGAAAGCTAACATGCTTTCTCTCTATTGGTGTGAGTTTCAAATCCATATTTGCCTTACTTTTTGAAATATCCGGGAAAGAATGCAATGTGTTCGCGTGTCAACATGTCACAGGGCGTCATCTTACACAAAGTTGACTTCATATTGTCTGACCCTAAAAAGACTGAGAATGCTCTAATTCTCTCGTCGCGATGGCCTCTGAATGCTCACATGGTTTTCCTCTCTACTGATGTGAGTTTAACTTTCACATTTGCTGTATTTATGGAACTGTACAAAGAAGGCGATGGTTCTTGTCAAAGTGGGTGGAAGTTTCTTTACAATTTGAAATGTGATAACACGTTATAATCCCGTCCAAAGTTGACTTCGCGTGTCCGACCCCAAAAAGACTGAAAATAATCCAAATCTGAAAATCCCGCTGGCATCTGAAAGCTAACATGCTTTGCTCTCTACTGATGTGAGTTTCAATTCCATATTTGCCTTAGTTTTTGAAATATCAGGGAAAGAATGCAATGTGTTCGTGTGTCAACAGGTTACAGGACGTCATCTTACACAAAGTTGACTTCATATTGTCTGACCCTAAAAAGACTGAGAATGGTCTTTCGGTTGCGATGGCATCTGAATGCTCACATGGTTTCCTCTCTACTGATTTGAGTTTAACTTTCAAATTTTGCTGTACTTATGGAAATGTTCAAAGAAAGCGATGGTTCTTGTCAAAGTGCTTGGGAAGTTCTTTAGAATTTGAAATGTGATAACACGTTATAATCCCCGTCCAAAGTTGACTTTGCGTGTCCGACTCCAAAAAGACTGAGATAATCCAAATCTGAAAATCCCGCTGTGGTATCTGAAAGCTAAAATGGTAATTCTCTCCCTTTTTGTTTGAATTTAAATTCCTTGTTTGTGCTGTACTTATGGAAATATCCCAAGAAGGTGACGGTTATTTTCAAGCTATTTCTTAGTTTCTTGCAATTTCAAATGTGACAACACGTTACAGGGCGGCATCCCACGCAAAGTTGACTTCGTAGGTCCGACCCCAAAAAGACTGAGAATAATCCAAATCTGAAAATCCCGCTGGCATCTGAAAGCTAACATGGTTTGCTTTCTATTCCATATTTGCATTAGTTTTTGAAATATCCGGGAAAGAAGGCAATGTGTTCATGTGTCACTGCTTTTAAGTTTCTTGCACTGTCCAATCTGACAACACGTTACAGGGCGGCATCCCAGGCAAAGTTCCCCTTGTATGTCTACCCTAAAAAGACTGAGAATGGTCCATGTCTGTCAATCGCGGTGTTATCTGAAAGCTTACATAGCCCCTGTCTTTACTGGTGTGAGTTTAAACTTCCATATTTGCAGTTGTTTTTGAGACTGCTTCTTCGTTTTTTTTTTGCAATTCTAAATGTGACAACACGCTAAAGAGCAAAGTTTGACTTGGCAATGTGTGACCCTAAAAATACTGAGAATGGTCCCACTCTGTCGGTCACGGTGGC
This sequence comes from Acanthaster planci, assembly GCF_054643075.1. Lineage (NCBI taxonomy): Eukaryota > Metazoa > Echinodermata > Asteroidea > Valvatida > Acanthasteridae > Acanthaster > Acanthaster planci. Next base: position 20,026 of record NW_028257671.1, on the reverse strand, counting down.
ATCTGAACTCTCACATGGTTCTTTCTTTATTGATGTGAGTTTAAATTCCATATTTGCCCTACTTACGGATTGTCCGAAGAAGGTGAGGGGTTCTTGTCAAACTGCTTCTAGTTTTTTTAATTTTTAATCCAACGATCCATTACAAGAGCGGTATCCCGTGCAAAGTTAGACTTCGCACGTCCAATTCCTAAAATAATCCAAAATCTGAAAATCCCGCTGGCATCTGAAAGCTAACATGCTTTCTCTCTATTGGTGTGAGTTTCAAATACATATGTGCCTTACTTTTTGAAATATCCGGGAAAGAATGCAATGTGTTTCGCGTGTCAACATGTCACAGGGCGTCATCTTACACAAAGTTGACTTCATATTGTCTGACCCTAAAAAGACTGAGAATGCTCTAATTCTCTCGGTCGCGATGGCCTCTGAATGCTCACATGGTTTCCTCTCTACTGATGTGAGTTTAACTTTTCACATTTGCTGTACTTATGGAAATGTCCAAAGAAGGCGATGGTTCTTGTCAAAGTGCTTGGAAGTTTCTTAGAATTTGAAATGTGATAACACGTTATAATCCCGTCCAAAGTTGACTTTGCGTGTCCGACCCCAGAAAGACTGAAAAATAATCCAAATCTGAAAATCCCACTGGCATCTGAAAGCTAACATGCTTTGCTCTCTACTGATGTGAGTTACAATTCCATATTTGCCTTAGTTTTTTGAAATATCAGGGAAAGAATGCAATGTGTTCGTGTGTCAACAGGTTACAGGGCGTCATCTTACACAAAGTTGACTTCATATTGTTTGACCCTAAAAGGACTGAGAATAATCCAAATCTGAAAATCCTGCTGGCATCTGAAAGCTAAAATGGTATTCTCTCCTTTTTGTTTGAATTTAAATTCCTTGTTTGTGCTGTACTTATGGAAGTATCTCCAAGAAGGTGACGGTTATTTTCAAGCTATTTCTTAGTTTCTTGCAATTTCAAATGTGACAACACGTTACAGGGCGGCATCCCACGCAAAGTTGACTTCGTAGGTCCGACCCCCAAAAGACTGAGATAATCCAAATCTGAAAATTCCCGCTGGCATCTGAAAGCTAACATGGTTTGCTTTCTTATTCCATATTTGCATTAGTTTTTGAAATATCCGGGAAGAAGGCAATGTGTTCATGTGTCACTGCTTTTAAGTTTCTTGCACTGTCCAATCTGACAACACGTTACAGGGCGGCATCCAGGCAAAGTTCACCTTGTATGTCTAACCCTAAAAAGACTGAGAATGGTCCATGTCTGTCAATCGCGGGTGTTATCTGAAAGCTTACATAGCCCTGTCCTTTACTGGTGTGAGTTTAACTTCCATATTTGCAGTTGTTTTTGAGACTGCTTCTTCTTTTTTTTTTTTTTGCAATTCTAAATGTGACAACACGCTAAAGAGCAAAGTTGACTTGGCATGTGTGACCCTAAAAATACTGAGAATGGTCCAACTCTGTCGGTCACGGTGGCATCTGAACGCTCACATGGTTCTTTCTTTATTGATGTGAGTTTAAATTCCATATTTGCCCTACTACGGATTGTCCGAAGAAGGTGAGAGTTCTTGTCAAACTGCTTCTTAGTTTTTTTAATTTTAAATCCAACGATCCCATACAAGAGCGGTATCCCGTGCAAAGTTGACTTCGCACGTCCAATCCTAAAATAATCCAAATCTGAAAATCCCGCTGGGCATCCTGAAAGCTAACATGCTTTCTCTCTATTGGTGTGAGTTTCAAATCCATATTTGCCTTACTTTTTGAAATATCCGGGAAAGAATGCAATGTGTTCGCGTGTCAACATGTCACCAGGGCGTCATCTTACACAAAGTTGACTTCATATTGTCTGACCCTAAAAAGACTGAGAATGCTCTAATTCTCTCGGTCGCGATGGGCCTCTGAATGCTCACATGGTTTTCCTCTCTACTGGATTTGAGTTTAACTTTCAAATTTTTGCTGTCTTTATGGAAATGTTCAAAGAAAGCGATGGTTCTTGTCAAAGTGCTTGGAAGTTTCTTTAGAATTTGAAATGTGATAACACGTTTATAATCCCGTTCAAAGTTGACTTTGCGTGTCATCCCGCTGGCATCTGAGAGCTAAAATGGTATTCTCTCCTTTTTCTTTGAGTTTAAATTCCATATTTGTGCTGTACTTATGGAAATATCCCAAGAAGGTGACGGTTATTTTCAAGCTATTTCTTAGTTTCTTTTTAATATCAAATGTGACAACACGTTACAGGGCGGCATCCCACGCAAAGTTGACTTCGTATTTCCGACCCCAAAAAGACTGAGAATAATCCAAATCTGAAAATCCCGCTGGCATCTGAAAGCTAACATGCTTTCTCTCTATTGGTGTGAGTTTCAAATCCATATTTGCCTTACTTTTTGAAATATCCGGGAAAGAATGCAATGTGTTCGCGTGTCAACATGTCACAGGGCGTCATCTTACACAAAGTTGACTTCATATTGTCTGACCCTAAAAAGACTGAGAATGCTCTAATTCTCTCGGTCGCGATGGCCTCTGAATGCTCACATGGTTTCCTCTCTACTGATGTGAGTTTAACTTTCACATTTGCTGTACTTATGGAAATGTCCAAAGAAGGCGATGGTTCTTGTCAAAGTGCTTGGAAGTTTCTTTACAATTTGAAATGTGATAACACGTTATAATCCCGTCCAAAGTTGACTTCGCGTGTCCGACCCCAAAAAGACTGAAAATAATCCAAATCTGAAAATCCCGCTGGCATCTGAAAGCTAACATGCTTTGCTCTCTACTGATGTGAGTTTCAATTCCATATTTGCCTTAGTTTTTGAAATATCAGGGAAAGAATGCAATGTGTTCGTGTGTCAACAGGTTACAGGGCGTCATCTTACACAAAGTTGACTTCATATTGTTTGACCCTAAAAAGACTGAGAATAATCCAAATCTGAAAATCCTGCTGGCATCTTAAAGCTAAAATTGTATTCTCTCCTTTTTGTTTGAATTTAAATTCCTTGTTTGTGCTGTACTTATGGAAGTATCCCAAGAAGGTGACGGTTATTTTCAAGCTATTTCTTAGTTTCTTGCAATTTCAAATGTGACAACACGTTACAGGGCGGCATCCCACGCAAAGTTGACTTCGTAAGTCCGACCCCCAAAAGACTGAGAATAATCCAAATCTGAAAATCCCGCTGGCATCTGAAAGCTAACATGGTTTGCTTTCTATTCCATATTTGCATTAGTTTTTGAAATATCCGGGAAAGAAGGCAATGTGTTCATGTGTCACTGCTTTTAAGTTTCTTGCACTGTCCAATCTGACAACACGTTACAGGGCGGCATCCCAGGCAAAGTTCACCTTGTATGTCTAACCCTAAAAAGACTGAGAATGGTCCATGTCTGTCAATCGCGGTGTTATCTGAAAGCTTACATAGCCCTGTCTTTACTGGTGTGAGTTTAACTTCCATATTTGCAGTTGTTTTTGAGACTGCTTCTTCGGTTTTTTTTGCAATTCTAAATGTGACAACACGCTAAAGAGCAAAGTTGACTTGGCATGTGTGACCCTAAAAATACTGAGAATGGTCCAACTCTGTCGGTCACGGTGGCATCTGAACGCTCACATGGTTCTTTCTTTATTGATGTGAGTTTAAATTCCATATTTGCCCTACTTACGGATTGTCCGAAGAAGGTGAGGGTTCTTGTCAAACTGCTTCTTAGTTTTTTAATTTTAAATCCAACGATCCCATTACAAGAGCGGTATCCCGTGCAAAGTTGACTTCGCACGTCCAATCCTAAAATAATCCAAATCTGAAAATCCCGCTGGCATCTGAAAGCTAACATGCTTTCTCTCTATTGGTGTGAGTTTCAAATCCATATTTGCCTTACTTTTTGAAATATCCGGGAAAGAATGCAATGTGTTCGCGTGTCAACATGTCACAGGGCGTCATCTTACACAAAGTTGACTTCATATTGTCTGACCCTAAAAAGACTGAGAATGCTCTAATTCTCTCGGTCGCGATGGCCTCTGAATGCTCACATGGTTTCCTCTCTACTGATGTGAGTTTAACTTTCACATTTGCTGTACTTATGGAAATGTCCAAAGAAGGCGATGGTTCTTGTCAAAGTGCTTGGAAGTTTCTTTACAATTTGAAATGTGATAACACGTTATAATCCCGTCCAAAGTTGACTTCGCGTGTCCGACCCCAAAAAGACTGAAAATAATCCAAATCTGAAAATCCCGCTGGCATCTGAAAGCTAACATGCTTTGCTCTCTACTGATGTGAGTTTCAATTCCATATTTGCCTTAGTTTTTGAAATATCAGGGAAAGAATGCAATGTGTTCGTGTGTCAACAGGTTACAGGGCGTCATCTTACACAAAGTTGACTTCATATTGTTTGACCCTAAAAAGACTGAGAATAATCCAAATCTGAAAATCCTGCTGGCATCTTAAAGCTAAAATTGTATTCTCTCCTTTTTGTTTGAATTTAAATTCCTTGTTTGTGCTGTACTTATGGAAATATCCCAAGAAGGTGACGGTTATTTTCAAGCTATTTCTTAGTTTCTTGCAATTTCAAATGTGACAACACGTTACAGGGCGGCATCCCACGCAAAGTTGACTTCGTAAGTCCGACCCCCAAAAGACTGAGAATAATCCAAATCTGAAAATCCCGCTGGCATCTGAAAGCTAACATGGTTTGCTTTCTATTCCATATTTGCATTAGTTTTTGAAATATCCGGGAAAGAAGGCAATGTGTTCATGTGTCACTGCTTTTAAGTTTCTTGCACTGTCCAATCTGACAACACGTTACAGGGCGGCATCCCAGGCAAAGTTCACCTTGTATGTCTAACCCTAAAAAGACTGAGAATGGTCCATGTCTGTCAATCGCGGTGTTATCTGAAAGCTTACATAGCCCTGTCTTTACTGGTGTGAGTTTAACTTCCATATTTGCAGTTGTTTTTGAGACTGCTTCTTCGGTTTTTTTTGCAATTCTAAATGTGACAACACGCTAAAGAGCAAAGTTGACTTGGCATGTGTGACCCTAAAAATACTGAGAATGGTCCAACTCTGTCGGTCACGGTGGCATCTGAACGCTCACATGGTTCTTTCTTTATTGATGTGAGTTTAAATTCCATATTTGCCCTACTTACGGATTGTCCGAAGAAGGTGAGGGTTCTTGTCAAACTGCTTCTTAGTTTTTTAATTTTAAATCCAACGATCCCATTACAAGAGCGGTATCCCGTGCAAAGTTGACTTCGCACGTCCAATCCTAAAATAATCCAAATCTGAAAATCCCGCTGGCATCTGAAAGCTAACATGCTTTCTCTCTATTGGTGTGAGTTTCAAATCCATATTTGCCTTACTTTTTGAAATATCCGGGAAAGAATGCAATGTGTTCGCGTGTCAACATGTCACAGGGCGTCATCTTACACAAAGTTGACTTCATATTGTCTGACCCTAAAAAGACTGAGAATGCTCTAATTCTCTCGGTCGCGATGGCCTCTGAATGCTCACATGGTTTCCTCTCTACTGATGTGAGTTTAACTTTCACATTTGCTGTACTTATGGAAATGTCCAAAGAAGGCAATGGTTCTTGTCAAAGTGCTTGGAAGTTTCTTTACAATTTGAAATGTGATAACACGTTATAATCCCGTCCAAAGTTGACTTCGCGTGTCCGACCCCAAAAAGACTGAAAATAATCCAAATCTGAAAATCCCGCTGGCATCTGAAAGCTAACATGCTTTGCTCTCTACTGATGTGAGTTTCAATTCCATATTTGCCTTAGTTTTTGAAATATCAGGGAAAGAATGCAATGTGTTCGTGTGTCAACAGGTTACAGGGCGTCATCTTACACAAAGTTGACTTCATATTGTTTGACCCTAAAAAGACTGAGAATAATCCAAATCTGAAAATCCTGCTGGCATCTTAAAGCTAAAATTGTATTCTCTCCTTTTTGTTTGAATTTAAATTCCTTGTTTGTGCTGTACTTATGGAAATATCCCAAGAAGGTGACGGTTATTTTCAAGCTATTTCTTAGTTTCTTGCAATTTCAAATGTGACAACACGTTACAGGGCGGCATCCTACGCAAAGTTGACTTCGTAAATCCGACCCCCAAAAGACTGAGAATAATCCAAATCTGAAAATCCCGCTGGCATCTGAAAGCTAACATGGTTTGCTTTCTATTCCATATTTGCATTAGTTTTTGAAATATCCGGGAAAGAAGGCAATGTGTTCATGTGTCACTGCTTTTAAGTTTCTTGCACTGTCCAATCTGACAACACGTTACAGGGCGGCATCCCAGGCAAAGTTCACCTTGTATGTCTAACCCTAAAAAGACTGAGAATGGTCCATGTCTGTCAATCGCGGTGTTATCTGAAAGCTTACATAGCCCTGTCTTTACTGGTGTGAGTTTAACTTCCATATTTGCAGTTGTTTTTGAGACTGCTTCTTCGTTTTTTTTTTGCAATTCTAAATGTGACAACACGCTAAAGAGCAAAGTTGACTTGGCATGTGTGACCCTAAAAATACTGAGAATGGTCCAACTCTGTCGGTCACGGTGGCATCTGAACGCTCACATGGTTCTTTCTTTATTGATGTGAGTTTAAATTCCATATTTGCCCTACTTACGGATTGTCCGAAGAAGGTGAGGGTTCTTGTCAAACTGCTTCTTAGTTTTTTTAATTTTAAATCCAACGATCCCATTACAAGAGCGGTATCCCGTGCAAAGTTGACTTCGCACGTCCAATCCTAAAATAATCCAAATCTGAAAATCCCGCTGGCATCTGAAAGCTAACATGCTTTCTCTCTATTGGTGTGAGTTTCAAATCCATATTTGCCTTACTTTTTGAAATATCCGGGAAAGAATGCAATGTGTTCGCGTGTCAACATGTCACAGGGCGTCATCTTACACAAAGTTGACTTCATATTGTCTGACCCTAAAAAGACTGAGAATGCTCTAATTCTCTCGGTCGCGATGGCCTCTGAATGCTCACATGGTTTCCTCTCTACTGATGTGAGTTTAACTTTCACATTTGCTGTACTTATGGAAATGTCCAAAGAAGGCGATGGTTCTTGTCAAAGTGCTTGGAAGTTTCTTTAGAATTTGAAATGTGATAACACGTTATAATCCCGTCCAAAGTTGACTTTGCGTGTCCGACCCCAGAAAGACTGAAAATAATCCAAATCTGAAAATCCCACTGGCATCTGAAAGCTAACATGCTTTGCTCTCTACTGATGTGAGTTACAATTCCATATTTGCCTTAGTTTTTGAAATATCAGGGAAAGAATGCAATGTGTTCGTGTGTCAACAGGTTACAGGGCGTCATCTTACACAAAGTTGACTTCATATTGTTTGACCCTAAAAAGACTGAGAATAATCCAAATCTGAAAATCCTGCTGGCATCTGAAAGCTAAAATGGTATTCTCTCCTTTTTGTTTGAATTTAAATTCCTTGTTTGTGCTGTACTTATGGAAGTATCCCAAGAAGGTGACGGTTATTTTCAAGCTATTTCTTAGTTTCTTGCAATTTCAAATGTGACAACACGTTACAGGGCGGCATCCCACGCAAAGTTGACTTCGTAGGTCCGACCCCCAAAAGACTGAGAATAATCCAAATCTGAAAATCCCGCTGGCATCTGAAAGCTAACATGGTTTGCTTTCTATTCCATATTTGCATTAGTTTTTGAAATATCCGGGAAAGAAGGCAATGTGTTCATGTGTCACTGCTTTTAAGTTTCTTGCACTGTCCAATCTGACAACACGTTACAGGGCGGCATCCCAGGCAAAGTTCACCTTGTATGTCTAACCCTAAAAAGACTGAGAATGGTCCATGTCTGTCAATCGCGGTGTTATCTGAAAGCTTACATAGCCCTGTCTTTACTGGTGTGAGTTTAACTTCCATATTTGCAGTTGTTTTTGAGACTGCTTCTTCGTTTTTTTTTGCAATTCTAAATGTGACAACACGCTAAAGAGCAAAGTTGACTTGGCATGTGTGACCCTAAAAATACTGAGAATGGTCCAACTCTGTCGGTCACGGTGGCATCTGAACGCTCACATGGTTCTTTCTTTATTGATGTGAGTTTAAATTCCATATTTGCCCTACTTACGGATTGTCCGAAGAAGGTGAGAGTTCTTGTCAAACTGCTTCTTAGTTTTTTTAATTTTAAATCCAACGATCCCATTACAAGAGCGGTATCCCGTGCAAAGTTGACTTCGCACGTCCAATCCTAAAATAATCCAAATCTGAAAATCCCGCTGGCATCTGAAAGCTAACATGCTTTCTCTCTATTGGTGTGAGTTTCAAATCCATATTTGCCTTACTTTTTGAAATATCCGGGAAAGAATGCAATGTGTTCGCGTGTCAACATGTCACAGGGCGTCATCTTACACAAAGTTGACTTCATATTGTCTGACCCTAAAAAGACTGAGAATGCTCTAATTCTCTCGGTCGCGATGGCCTCTGAATGCTCACATGGTTTCCTCTCTACTGATTTGAGTTTAACTTTCAAATTTTGCTGTACTTATGGAAATGTTCAAAGAAAGCGATGGTTCTTGTCAAAGTGCTTGGAAGTTTCTTTAGAATTTGAAATGTGATAACACGTTTATAATCCCGTTCAAAGTTGACTTTGCGTGTCCGACTCCAAAAAGACTGAGAATAATCCAAATCTGAAAATCCCGCTGGCATCTGAGAGCTAAAATGGTATTCTCTCCTTTTTCTTTGAGTTTAAATTCCATATTTGTGCTGTACTTATGGAAATATCCCAAGAAGGTGACGGTTATTTTCAAGCTATTTCTTAGTTTCTTTTTAATATCAAATGTGACAACACGTTACAGGGCGGCATCCCACGCAAAGTTGACTTCGTATTTCCGACCCCAAAAAGACTGAGAATAATCCAAATCTGAAAATCCCGCTGGCATCTGAAAGCTAACATGCTTTCTCTCTATTGGTGTGAGTTTCAAATCCATATTTGCCTTACTTTTTGAAATATCCGGGAAAGAATGCAATGTGTTCGCGTGTCAACATGTCACAGGGCGTCATCTTACACAAAGTTGACTTCATATTGTCTGACCCTAAAAAGACTGAGAATGCTCTAATTCTCTCGGTCGCGATGGCCTCTGAATGCTCACATGGTTTCCTCTCTACTGATGTGAGTTTAACTTTCACATTTGCTGTACTTATGGAAATGTCCAAAGAAGGCGATGGTTCTTGTCAAAGTGCTTGGAAGTTTCTTTACAATTTGAAATGTGATAACACGTTATAATCCCGTCCAAAGTTGACTTCGCGTGTCCGACCCCAAAAAGACTGAAAATAATCCAAATCTGAAAATCCCGCTGGCATCTGAAAGCTAACATGCTTTGCTCTCTACTGATGTGAGTTTCAATTCCATATTTGCCTTAGTTTTTGAAATATCAGGGAAAGAATGCAATGTGTTCGTGTGTCAACAGGTTACAGGGCGTCATCTTACACAAAGTTGACTTCATATTGTTTGACCCTAAAAAGACTGAGAATAATCCAAATCTGAAAATCCTGCTGGCATCTTAAAGCTAAAATTGTATTCTCTCCTTTTTGTTTGAATTTAAATTCCTTGTTTGTGCTGTACTTATGGAAGTATCCCAAGAAGGTGACGGTTATTTTCAAGCTATTTCTTAGTTTCTTGCAATTTCAAATGTGACAACACGTTACAGGGCGGCATCCCACGCAAAGTTGACTTCGTAAGTCCGACCCCCAAAAGACTGAGAATAATCCAAATCTGAAAATCCCGCTGGCATCTGAAAGCTAACATGGTTTGCTTTCTATTCCATATTTGCATTAGTTTTTGAAATATCCGGGAAAGAAGGCAATGTGTTCATGTGTCACTGCTTTTAAGTTTCTTGCACTGTCCAATCTGACAACACGTTACAGGGCGGCATCCCAGGCAAAGTTCACCTTGTATGTCTAACCCTAAAAAGACTGAGAATGGTCCATGTCTGTCAATCGCGGTGTTATCTGAAAGCTTACATAGCCCTGTCTTTACTGGTGTGAGTTTAACTTCCATATTTGCAGTTGTTTTTGAGACTGCTTCTTCGGTTTTTTTTTGCAATTCTAAATGTGACAACACGCTAAAGAGCAAAGTTGACTTGGCATGTGTGACCCTAAAAATACTGAGAATGGTCCAACTCTGTCGGTCACGGTGGCATCTGAACGCTCACATGGTTCTTTCTTTATTGATGTGAGTTTAAATTCCATATTTGCCCTACTTACGGATTGTCCGAAGAAGGTGAGGGTTCTTGTCAAACTGCTTCTTAGTTTTTTAATTTTAAATCCAACGATCCCATTACAAGAGCGGTATCCCGTGCAAAGTTGACTTCGCACGTCCAATCCTAAAATAATCCAAATCTGAAAATCCCGCTGGCATCTGAAAGCTAACATGCTTTCTCTCTATTGGTGTGAGTTTCAAATCCATATTTGCCTTACTTTTTGAAATATCCGGGAAAGAATGCAATGTGTTCGCGTGTCAACATGTCACAGGGCGTCATCTTACACAAAGTTGACTTCATATTGTCTGACCCTAAAAAGACTGAGAATGCTCTAATTCTCTCGGTCGCGATGGCCTCTGAATGCTCACATGGTTTCCTCTCTACTGATGTGAGTTTAACTTTCACATTTGCTGTACTTATGGAAATGTCCAAAGAAGGCGATGGTTCTTGTCAAAGTGCTTGGAAGTTTCTTTACAATTTGAAATGTGATAACACGTTATAATCCCGTCCAAAGTTGACTTCGCGTGTCCGACCCCAAAAAGACTGAAAATAATCCAAATCTGAAAATCCCGCTGGCATCTGAAAGCTAACATGCTTTGCTCTCTACTGATGTGAGTTTCAATTCCATATTTGCCTTAGTTTTTGAAATATCAGGGAAAGAATGCAATGTGTTCGTGTGTCAACAGGTTACAGGGCGTCATCTTACACAAAGTTGACTTCATATTGTTTGACCCTAAAAAGACTGAGAATAATCCAAATCTGAAAATCCTGCTGGCATCTTAAAGCTAAAATTGTATTCTCTCCTTTTTGTTTGAATTTAAATTCCTTGTTTGTGCTGTACTTATGGAAATATCCCAAGAAGGTGACGGTTATTTTCAAGCTATTTCTTAGTTTCTTGCAATTTCAAATGTGACAACACGTTACAGGGCGGCATCCCACGCAAAGTTGACTTCGTAAGTCCGACCCCCAAAAGACTGAGAATAATCCAAATCTGAAAATCCCGCTGGCATCTGAAAGCTAACATGGTTTGCTTTCTATTCCATATTTGCATTAGTTTTTGAAATATCCGCGAAAGAAGGGCAATGTGTTCATGTGTCACTGCTTTTAAGTTTCTTGCACTGTCCAATCTGACAACACGTTACAGGGCGGCATCCCAGGCAAAGTTCACCTTGTATGTCTAACCCTAAAAAGACTGAGAATGGTCCATGTCTGTCAATCGCGGTGTTATCTGAAAGCTTACATAGCCCTGTCTTTACTGGTGTGAGTTTAACTTCCATATTTGCAGTTGTTTTTGAGACTGCTTCTTCGGTTTTTTTTGCAATTCTAAATGTGACAACACGCTAAAGAGCAAAGTTGACTTGGCATGTGTGACCCTAAAAATACTGAGAATGGTCCAACTCTGTCGGTCACGGTGGCATCTGAACGCTCACATGGTTCTTTCTTTATTGATGTGAGTTTAAATTCCATATTTGCCCTACTTACGGATTGTCCGAAGAAGGTGAGGGTTCTTGTCAAACTGCTTCTTAGTTTTTTAATTTTAAATCCAACGATCCCATTACAAGAGCGGTATCCCGTGCAAAGTTGACTTCGCACGTCCAATCCTAAAATAATCCAAATCTGAAAATCCCGCTGGCATCTGAAAGCTAACATGCTTTCTCTCTATTGGTGTGAGTTTCAAATCCATATTTGCCTTACTTTTTGAAATATCCGGGAAAGAATGCAATGTGTTCGCGTGTCAACATGTCACAGGGCGTCATCTTACACAAAGTTGACTTCATATTGTCTGACCCTAAAAAGACTGAGAATGCTCTAATTCTCTCGGTCGCGATGGCCTCTGAATGCTCACATGGTTTCCTCTCTACTGATGTGAGTTTAACTTTCACATTTGCTGTACTTATGGAAATGTCCAAAGAAGGCAATGGTTCTTGTCAAAGTGCTTGGAAGTTTCTTTACAATTTGAAATGTGATAACACGTTATAATCCCGTCCAAAGTTGACTTCGCGTGTCCGACCCCAAAAAGACTGAAAATAATCCAAATCTGAAAATCCCGCTGGCATCTGAAAGCTAACATGCTTTGCTCTCTACTGATGTGAGTTTCAATTCCATATTTGCCTTAGTTTTTGAATATCAGGGAAAGAATGCAATGTGTTCGTGTGTCAACAGGTTACAGGGCGTCATCTTACACAAAGTTGACTTCATATTGTTTGACCCTAAAAAGACTGAGAATAATCCAAATCTGAAAATCCTGCTGGCATCTTAAAGCTAAAATTGTATTCTCTCCTTTTTGTTTGAATTTAAATTCCTTGTTTGTGCTGTACTTATGGAAATATCCCAAGAAGGTGACGGTTATTTTCAAGCTATTTCTTAGTTTCTTGCAATTTCAAATGTGACAACACGTTACAGGGCGGCATCCTACGCAAAGTTGACTTCGTAAATCCGACCCCAAAAGACTGAGAATAATCCAAATCTGAAAATCCCGCTGGCATCTGAAAGCTAACATGGTTTACTTTCTATTCCATATTTGCATTAGTTTTTGAAATATCCGGGAAAGAAGGCAATGTGTTTCATGTGTCACTGCTTTTAAGTTTCTTGCACTGTCCAATCTGACAACACGTTACAGGGCGGCATCCCAGGCAAAGTTCACCTTGTATGTCTAACCCTAAAAAGACTGAGAATGGTCCATGTCTGTCAATCGCGGTGTTATCTGAAAGCTTACATAGCCCTGTCTTTACTGGTGTGAGTTTAACTTCCATATTTGCAGTTGTTTTTGAGACTGCTTCTTCGGTTTTTTTTGCAATTCTAAATGTGACAACACGCTAAAGAGCAAAGTTGACTTGGCATGTGTGACCCTAAAAATACTGAGAATGGTCCAACTCTGTCGGTCACGGTGGCATCTGAACGCTCACATGGTTCTTTCTTTATTGATGTGAGGTTAAATTCCATATTTGCCCTACTTACGGATTGTCCGAAGAAGGTGAGGGTTCTTGTCAAACTGCTTCTTAGTTTTTTAATTTTAAATCCAACGATCCCATTACAAGAGCGGTATCCCGTGCAAAGTTGACTTCGCACGTCCAATCCTAAAATAATCCAAATCTGAAAATCCCGCTGGCATCTGAAAGCTAACATGCTTTCTCTCTATTGGTGTGAGTTTCAAATCCATATTATTTGCCTTACTTTTTGAAATATCAGGGAAAGAATGCAATGTGTTCGTGTGTCAACAGGTTACAGGGCGACATCCTACACAAAGTTGATTTCATATTGTCTGACCCTAAAAAGACTGAGAATGCTCTGTCGGTCGCGTTGGCATCTGAATGCTCACATGGTTTCCTCTCTACTGATTTGAGTTTAACTTTCACATTTGCGTACTTATGGAAATGTCCAAAGAAGGCGATGGTTCTTGTCAAAGTGCTTGGAAGTTTCTTTAGAATTTGAAATGTGATAACACGTTATAATCCCGTCCAAAGTTGACTTCGCGTGTCCGACCCCAAAAAGACTGAAAATAATCCAAATCTGAAAATCCCGCTGGCATCTGAAAGCTAACATGCTTTGCTATCTACTGATGTGAGTTTCAATTCCATATTTGCCTTAGTTTTTGAAATATCAGGGAAAGAATGCAATGTGTTCGTGTGTCAACAGATTACAGGGCATCATCTTACACAAAGTTGACTTCATATTGTTTGACCCTAAAAAGACTGAGAATAATCCAAATCTGAAAATCCTGCTGGCATCTTAAAGCTAAAATTGTATTCTCTCCTTTTTGTTTGAATTTAAATTCCTTGTTTGTGCTGTACTTATGGAAATATCCCAAGAAGGTGACGGTTATTTTCAAGCTATTTCTTAGTTTCTTGCAATTTCAAATGTGACAACACGTTACAGGGCGGCATCCCACGCAAAGTTGACTTCGTAGGTCCGACCCCAAAAAGACTGAGAATAATCCAAATCTGAAAATCCCGCTGGCATCTGAAAGCTAACATGGTTTGCTTTCTATTCCATATTTGCATTAGTTTTTGAAATATCCGGGAAAGAAGGCAATGTGTTCATGTGTCACTGCTTTTAAGTTTCTTGCACTGTCCAATCTGACAACACGTTACAGGGCGGCATCCCAGGCAAAGTTCACCTTGTATGTCTAACCCTAAAAAGACTGAGAATGGTCCATGTCTGTCAATCGCGGTGTTATCTGAAAGCTTACATAGCCCTGTCTTTACTGGTGTGAGTTTAACTTCCATATTTGCAGTTGTTTTTGAGACTGCTTCTTCGGTTTTTTTTGCAATTCTAAATGTGACAACACGCTAAAGAGCAAAGTTGACTTGGCATGTGTGACCCTAAAAATACTGAGAATGGTCCAACTCTGTCGGTCACGGTGGCATCTGAACGCTCACATGGTTCTTTCTTTATTGATGTGAGGTTAAATTCCATATTTGCCCTACTTACGGATTGTCCGAAGAAGGTGAGGGTTCTTGTCAAACTGCTTCGTAGTTTTTTTAATTTTAAATCCAACGATCCCATTACAAGAGCGGTATCCCGTGCAAAGTTGACTTCGCACGTCCAATCCTAAAATAATCCAAATCTGAAAATCCCGCTGGCATCTGAAAGCTAACGTGCTTTCTCTCTATTGGTGTGAGTTTCAAATCCATATTTTCCTTACTTTTTGAAATATCAGGGAAAGAATGCAATGTGTTCGTGTGTCAACAGGTTACAGGACGTCATCTTACACAAAGTTGACTTCATATTGTCTGACCCTAAAAAGACTGAGAATGGTCTTTCGGTTGCGATGGCATCTGAATGCTCACATGGTTTCCTCTCTACTGATTTGAGTTTAACTTTCACATTTGCTGTACTTATGGAAATGTCCAAAGAAGGCGATGGTTCTTGTCAAAGTGCTTGGAAGTTTCTTTACAATTTGAAATGTGATAACACGTTATAATCCCGTCCAAAGTTGACTTCGCGTGTCCGACCCCAAAAAGACTGAAAATAATCCAAATCTGAAAATCCCGCTGGCATCTGAAAGCTAACATGCTTTGCTCTCTACTGATGTGAGTTTCAATTCCATATTTGCCTTAGTTTTTGAAATATCAGGGAAAGAATGCAATGTGTTCGTGTGTCAACAGGTTACAGGGCGTCATCTTACACAAAGTTGACTTCATATTGTTTGACCCTAAAAAGACTGAAAATAATCCAAATCTGAAAATCCTGCTGGCATCTTAAAGCTAAAATTGTATTCTCTCCTTTTTGTTTGAATTTAAATTCCTTGTTTGTGCTGTACTTATGGAAATATCCCAAGAAGGTGACGGTTATTTTCAAGCTATTTCTTAGTTTCTTGCAATTTCAAATGTGACAACACGTTACAGGGCGGCATCCCACGCAAAGTTGACTTCGTAAATCCGACCCCCAAAAGACTGAGAATAATCCAAATCTGAAAATCCCGCTGGCATCTGAAAGCTAACATGGTTTGCTTTCTATTCCATATTTGCATTAGTTTTTGAAATATCCGGGAAAGAAGGCAATGTGTTCATGTGTCACTGCTTTTAAGTTTCTTGCACTGTCCAATCTGACAACACGTTACAGGGCGGCATCCCAGGCAAAGTTCACCTTGTATGTCTAACCCTAAAAAGACTGAGAATGGTCCATGTCTGTCAATCGCGGTGTTATCTGAAAGCTTACATAGCCCTGTCTTTACTGGTGTGAGTTTAACGTCCATATTTGCAGTTGTTTTTGAGACTGCTTCTTCGTTTTTTTTTGCAATTCTAAATGTGACAACACGCTAAAGAGCAAAGTTGACTTGGCATGTGTGACCCTAAAAATACTGAGAATGGTCCAACTCTGTCGGTCACGGTGGCATCTGAACGCTCACATGGTTCTTTCTTTATTGATGTGAGTTTAAATTCCATATTTGCCCTACTTACGGATTGTCCGAAGAAGGTGAGGGTTCTTGTCAAACTGCTTCTTAGTTTTTTTAATTTTAAATCCAACGATCCCATTACAAGAGCGGTATCCCGTGCAAAGTTGACTTCGCACGTCCAATCCTAAAATAATCCAAATCTGAAAATCCCGCTGGCATCTGAAAGCTAACATGCTTTCTCTCTATTGGTGTGAGTTTCAATTCCATATTTGCCTTAGTTTTTGAAATATCCGGGAAAGAATGCAATGTGTTCGCGTGTCAACAGGTTACAGGGCGTCATCTTACACAAAGTTGACTTCATATTGTTTGACCCTAAAAAGACTGAGAATAATCCAAATCTGAAAATCCTGCTGGCATCTGAAAGCTAAAATGGTATTCTCTCCTTTTTGTTTGAATTTAAATTCCTTGTTTGTGCTGTACTTATGGAAGTATCCCAAGAAGGTGACGGTTATTTTCAAGCTATTTCTTAGTTTCTTGCAATTTCAAATGTGACAACACGTTACAGGGCGGCATCCCACGCAAAGTTGACTTCGTAGGTCCGACCCCCAAAAGACTGAGAATAATCCAAATCTGAAAATCCCGCTGGCATCTGAAAGCTAACATGGTTTGCTTTCTATTCCATATTTGCATTAGTTTTTGAAATATCCGGGAAAGAAGGCAATGTGTTCATGTGTCACTGCTTTTAAGTTTCTTGCACTGTCCAATCTGACAACACGTTACAGGGCGGCATCCCAGGCAAAGTTCACCTTGTATGTCTAACCCTAAAAAGACTGAGAATGGTCCATGTCTGTCAATCGCGGTGTTATCTGAAAGCTTACATAGCCCTGTCTTTACTGGTGTGAGTTTAACTTCCATATTTGCAGTTGTTTTTGAGACTGCTTCTTCGGGTTTTTTTTGCAATTCTAAATGTGACAACACGCTAAAGAGCAAAGTTGACTTGGCATGTGTGACCCTAAAAATACTGAGAATGGTCCAACTCTGTCGGTCACGGTGGCATCTGAACGCTCACATGGTTCTTTCTTTATTGATGTGAGTTTAAATTCCATATTTGCCCTACTTACGGATTGTCCGAAGAAGGTGAGGGTTCTTGTCAAACTGCTTCTTAGTTTTTTGAATTTTAAATCCAACGATCCCATTACAAGAGCGGTATCCCGTGCAAAGTTGACTTCGCATGTCCAATCCTAAAATAATCCAAATCTGAAAATCCCGCTGGCATCTGAAAGCTAACATGCTTTCTCTGTATTGGTGTGAGTTTCAAATCCATATTTTCCTTACTTTTTGAAATATCAGGGAAAGAATGCAATGTGTTCGTGTGTCAACAGGTTACAGGACGTCATCTTACACAAAGTTGACTTCATATTGTCTGACCCTAAAAAAACTGAGAGTGGTCTGTCGGTTGGGATGGCATCTGAATGCTCACATGGTTTCCTCTCTACTGATTTGAGTTTAACTTTCAAATTTTGCTGTACTTATGG
Organism: Acanthaster planci; assembly: GCF_054643075.1. Taxonomy (NCBI): domain Eukaryota; kingdom Metazoa; phylum Echinodermata; class Asteroidea; order Valvatida; family Acanthasteridae; genus Acanthaster; species Acanthaster planci. The sequence goes on along the minus strand of NW_028257671.1, from coordinate 2,431 downwards.
AAATGTTCAAAGAAGGCAATCGTTCTTGTCAAAGTGCTTCGAAGTTTCTTTAGAATTTGAAATGTGATAACACGTTATAATCCCGTCCAAAGTTGACTTTGCGTGTCCGACCCCAAAAAGACTGAGAATAATCCAAATCTGAAAATCCCGCTGGCATCTGAAAGCTAACATGCTTTGCTCTCTACTGATGTGAGTTTCAATTCCATATTTGCCTTAGTTTTTGAAATATCAGGGAAAGAATGCAATGTGTTCGTGTGTCAACAGGTTACAGGGCGTCATCTTACACAAAGTTGACTTCATATTGTCTGACCCTAAAAAGACTGAGAATAATCCAAATCTGAAAATCCTGCTGGCATCTGAAAGCTAAAATTGTATTCTCTCCTTTTTGTTTGAATTTAAATTCCTTGTTTGTGCTGTACTTATGGAAATATCCCAAGAAGGTGACGGTTATTTTCAAGCTATTTCTTAATTTGTTTACAATTTCAAATGTGACAACACGTTACAGGGCGGCATCCCACGCAAAGTTGACTTCGTTTGTCCGACCCTCAAAAGACTGAGAATAATCCAAATCTGAAAATCCCGCTGGCATCTGAAAGCTAACATGGTTTTGCTTTCTATTCCATATTTGCATTAGTTTTTGAAATATCCGGGAAAGAAGGCAATGTGTTCATGTGTCACTGCTTTTAAGTTTCTTGCACTGTCCAATCTGACAACACGTTACAGGGCGGCATCCCAGGCAAAGTTCACCTTGTATGTCTAACCCTAAAAAGACTGAGAATGGTCCATGTCTGTCAATCGCGGTGTTATCTGAAAGCTTACATAGCCCTGTCTTTACTGGTGTGAGTTTAACGTCCATATTTGCAGTTGTGTTTGAGTCTGCTTCTTCGTTTTTTTTTTGCAATTCTAAATGTGACAACACGCTAAAGAGCAAAGTTGACTTGGCATGTGTGACCCTAAAAATACTGAGAATGGTCCATCTCTGTCGGTCACGGGTGGCATCTGAACGCTCACATGGTTCTTTCTTTATTTGATGTGAGTTTAAATTCCATATTTGCCCTACTTAGGGATTGACCGAAGAAGGTGAGGGTTCTTGTCAGACTGCTTCTTAGTTTTTTTAATTTTAAATCCAACGATCCCATTACAAGAGCGGTATCCCGTGCAAAGTTGACTTCGCACGTCCAATCCTAAAATAATCCAAATCTGAAAATCCCGCTGGCATCTGAAAGCTAACATGCTTTCTCTCTATTGGTGTGAGTTTCAATTCCATATTTGCCTTAGTTTTTGAAATATCCGGGAAAGAATGCAATGTGTTCGGCGTGTCAACAGGTTACAGGGCGTCATCTTACACAAAGTTGACTTCATATTGTTTGACCCTAAAAAGACTGAGAATAATCCAAATCTGAAAATCGTGCTGGCATCTGAAAGCTAAAATGGTATTCTCTCCTTTTTGTTTGAATTTAAATTCCTTGTTTGAGCTGTACTTATGGAAGTATCCCAAGAAGGTGACGGTTATTTTCAAGCTATTTCTTAGTTTCTTGCAATTTCAAATGTGACAACACGTTACAGGGCGGCATCCCCACGCAAAGTTGACTTCGTAGGTCCGACCCCCAAAAGACTGAGAATAATCCAAATCTGAAAATCCCGCTGGCATCTGAAAGCTAACATGGTTTGCTTTCTATTCCATATTTGCAATAGTTTTTGAAATATCCGGGAAAGAAGGCATGTCTTCATGTTTCACTGCTTTTAAGTTTCTTGCACTGTCCAATCTGACAACACGTTACAGGGCGGCATCCCAGGCAAAGTTCACCTTGTATGTCTAACCCTAAAAAGACTGAGAATGGTCCATGTCTGTCAATCGCGGTGTTATCTGAAAGCTTACATAGCCCTGTCTTTACTGGTGTGAGTTTAACTTCCATATTTGCAGTTGTTTTTGAGACTGCTTATTCGTTTTTTCTTGCAATTCTAAATGTGACAACACGCTAAAGAGCAAAGTTGACTTGGCATGTGTGACCCTAAAAATACTGAGAATGGTCCAACTCTGTCGGTCACGGTGGCAATCTGAACGCTCACATGGTTCTTTCTTTATTGATGTGAGGTTAAATTCCATATTTGCCCTACTTACGGATTGTCCGAAGAAGGTGAGGGTTCTTGTCAAACTGCTTCTTAGTTTTTTTAATTTTAAATCCAACGATCCCATTACAAGAGCGGTATCCCGTGCAAATTTGACTTCGCATGTCCAATCCTAAAATAATCCAAATCTGAAAATCCCGCTGGCATCTGAAAGCTAACGTGCTTTGCTCTCTATTGGTGTGAATTTCAAATCCATATTTTCCTTACTTTTTGAAATATCAGGGAAAGAATGCAATGTGTTCGTGTGTCAACAGGTTACAGGACGTCATCTTACACAAAGTTGACTTCATATTGTCTGACA